>NW_026974535.1:1840284-1921217 GCF_015220805.1 Pogoniulus pusillus | reverse complement strand
TCCAGCAATAGACATCATTCTGTAATATAAATCGGTCACTGTAAACCCTGACTCGACTTTCTGAGCCATAATGTTGTGGAGGGGATTTCTCTATTCCTTCCCTGTTAGGGGGAGGTGAGAAATTAATCTGAGGCGGTATTAACTTTTTATAAAATTATTTATTAAAATTAAATATTGTACCGCCCCCAACCACTATGTAATCAAGTTTGATGTGCCAGTTTATGAAAACACTTGGGATATATATTTACAGGGATTTGATTATTAAATGGAAATATCAAATTATCAACAACTACAGACAGAGAGAAAGATT
Organism: Pogoniulus pusillus; assembly: GCF_015220805.1. NCBI lineage: Eukaryota > Metazoa > Chordata > Aves > Piciformes > Lybiidae > Pogoniulus > Pogoniulus pusillus. The sequence goes on along the minus strand of NW_026974535.1, from coordinate 1,920,907 downwards.
CCCTTAGGCTTAATGCCTCTTAACAACTATACTGTCTGCCCAGCAAGGGCTGAAACTGTGTCTGCTCTTAAGACAGAGGTAACTTATATTACAAAGGAATTAAAGCTTGCTTAAATGTGTTGCTCTTAAGTATCAATCATTAATCACCCTCCCGGGATTGCGTCACAGCGTGTGCCCAGTATTCGGGTCTTGATGAAGCTGGAATCTGTCCCAGCTTGCAGGAGAATGATAAGTGTTCCCAGGCTCTGGGGTAAACAGGATGTTCTGACCTTCTCTCCTGGTGTGAAATGGTCTCTGCCTTGGTGCTGCTGCTGCTTCTGGATGCCGTGTCCAGGGATGATCAGCTGGCAGGATTTCCAGGTGCAGGAGAAGGATCTGTCCGAGCAGCTTCTAGCGCAGTCGTCTCACAGCTAACAGGCCGTGTTTGTAGGTTAGCAGACAGTATGAAAGGGTCTGCTGAGACTAGAATTTTCCAGGCTTACAGGACATCTGGCAAGCAGTATATGCCGGGCTGCAGGGTCTGCTGGGCTGCAGGGAGACTTGAGCTCTGTAGATAAATGCAAGGTAGCAAGCCAGTGTAGGAATAGGGGAATGGCCTGTTAGCAGGGAACAGCTGCCCAAGACGAAACAAAACACAGTATAGACCTTGGGCATGTAATGTGTGGGTCAGACAGACCTCAGAAGAGTAAGATAAGTAAGATCCTGCGGTCAGGACTGCTCAGAGAGTTGCATAGCAACTTATATCAAGGAGCAGAGAAGAAAGTAGAAACAGCGTCTTCGGCCTGAGCAGAGTATCAGCCAATCATGTAGTAGTTACTAACTTTTACTGTAGTCCTATCCAATCAGTGATTAACATGCTAGCCCTTCTGATACAATATATACCTGCCTATTTTTCTAATAAAGTGGATTTTTGGCTTGCATCAAGTCGTTGCCCCGTCCCTTCATTGCGGCAAATGGTGACTCCCAATGTGATATCGGTGCTTATCGTCCGGGACATGAGGACGACCGGCCGCAAGCCTCTGGGAACTGAAAGCTGCTGAAAGGAAGCAGATTGCGGGCCCGCACTTCATCACCTCCTCGAGATTGGTAGGTGAGCTCAGAGGAACTTAAACATGGGGAATCAAACCTCATATGAAGAAAGGGACGTTTATAAGCTCATGAAAGATTTTGTATATGAACATAAGAAAGATATATCTGGTTATGAGCTGGAATTACTTATGAGATGGGTCAAGGATAAATTCCCTGACACTACAGAAATTACGGTTTTTGAGTCGGAACTATGGGACAATGTAGGGGTCTGTTTATGGGATCTTTCTACAAATGGTGATTTAGAAGCACAGCGCTTGCTTGCACCGTGGCGAAAGGTGTTTGAGGCTGTTAAAGAACAGGAGGGGAAGTCGGGGAGAGCATTTAATCCCTTAGACTTAAAGAAGAAGGGAATGCAGACGAATGCTCCGATTCAACCCTCTGCCCCTCCCTTGCCTTTTGATGCTAACGACTTGCCTACTCTATCGGCGCCTAAGCCGCAAGTGCGATTTGAGCCCGCTGTGGGAACTTCGCAATCAACGTCATTTAGCGAAGATCATTTTGAGTTAGATCCCTTTGATCCCGAAAAGGAACCAGACCCGTATCTACCGGATGGTCATGATCCCCGTGTGGTGTGGGCAGCAATTAAACAACGAGCTTTAGACGAAGGGGATGCCGACATGGCAGGGCGTATTACGATTCCGCCCCGACCTGCCACAGTACCAGCCCGCATTATCGCAGCACCGGTGATCTATCCAGGGCGTGGCGGCAACCCCCAGTGGGAAGCTCTCAGCTTTTCAGTTACCAAAGAACTGTGCCGTGTTGCCGCTGATAATGGACTGGGTTCACATTATTTCGCGGGACTGCTTGAGTCCGTTTGTGAAAGTTACGCTTTAACACCTTATGATTTGAAGACAATAGCCAAATTGCTTTTAAATTCTCAATACATGTCTTGGGAGTCGGGATGGCGTCAGAGTTTAGAAACTGTTTTACAAAGGTTTACAGCGGGGAATAATCCAGCCCTGCAAGCCTTAACTATGGATCATCTGATGGGCACGGGGCCGTTAGCCGATCCTGTCGCCCAGGTGAGAGATTATCCGAGAGAAGCTCGGGACGCCACTAAGGAGGCTGCTAAGCGAGCGCTCCTTAAGATTCCAGATACCCGTAAACCCCAAAAGGCTTTTACGACTATCATGCAAGGACCAAAGGAGTCGTTTATGGACTTCGTAGCAAGACTGCAGGAAGCTCTTGGAAAGCAGGTTGAAAACGAGGAAGCTAGAGAGATTTTACTTCAACAATTAGCAATTGAAAATGCCAATGTGGACTGTAAGAAGTTGCTGAAATCGTTACCGAATCCAAAACCCTCCCTGGTTGAGATGATGGAAGCTTGTAATCGCTTCGGGACGTCCGATTTTAAATGCGAGACTATGGCGGCTGCTTTTGCTGCTGTGAACACAGGGGGGAGGGCGACTGTTTGTTTTGGCTGCGGGAAGCCAGGTCACATTAGGAAGAACTGTTACGCTCAAAAGGGGCAAGTGAATAAGCCTATATCAATATGCCCCCGGTGCCAGAAAGGTCGACATCATGCAACTCAGTGCCACTCTAAATACGATAAACAAGGGAAGTCGCTTCAGGGAAACTGGCGGAAGAGCGCGGACCGGAGCCACGCTCCGACACAAATGATGCAGCCGGCTGTGCTAGTTTGAAGCAAGCTAGAATGTTTTGGTAAAAGAACTAGATAACGGGCAGTGAAATGAAAACAATTGATGTCAACTTCTCTCACAGTTACGCTGAGAACTCTGGGAAGAAGAAGAAAACATTCTCCATTTTGTTTTTCACTCTTGCTTTTGCCTTAGACCTGGTTACATCTCATTAACCTTGCTCCTACTAACCTTGCTCCCTAACCTCTTGGCTGCACCTCTCTTCTTCCTGAGAACTGGGGTAAGGCTGAGAGGGCCGGGGGGAGGTGTTGGGGTGGTTTGAGAGCCCCTCCTGGGGACTCAGGTTTCTGGGAGGGGAGTTGTGCTTTTGTATTGTTTATCCTTTGTATATTTCTGTATATAATTGTATATAACTGTATATATTGTAAATAGCTGCTTGTAAATTCTGCTAGCTGTAAATAAATTGCTTCATCTATATTCCCAGGGTCCGTCTGAGTTAGCTGGGGCAAATACAAAGTGTGGGAGGGGCGGGGTAACCCCCAAACCATCACATTTTTAATTGGCGCCCAACGTGGGGCTAGATATTTCAGTGAGTGGAAATTAGCTCTGGGAATTAAGATGAAGCTAATCAAGCAGCTATTGTACTTGGTGGGGATTGCTGTGTGGCCTGTTTTCTGTTTTTTTGTGTACAATTGGATCAAAGATCAAATTGGTTATTTCTTGCTTCATGTAGTTTTTAAGAAGGCTAAAGTTAAGCTTTCTAACATGTTCTGGAGCTGGGGTGATTTTATTCTTGGTTATGCTGGTTTTAGTGTCACTGAGAATATTACTAGTGATATTACAAGAGTTTTTGTCAATAATGTTACAATCAATCGAGAGTCTGCTTTATCTACTGCTCTCATGAGGGTCATCCAGCCCCAAACTGAAATGCCAAATCCCTGCAAGGATTTCTACTCGAAACAGAGCATGGCAGGGTTGCTGGGCATTATACTGGCTCTTGTAGTTTTAAATTTCATATTAATTTTGGCATTATTGGTGAAAAATTCAAAACCAGCTTCTGTAAGAGCTAGGAAAAATTCTGTGTCTCAGAAGCAGTCTCTTTCACAGCAAAACAAGGGAACACAGTTGTCGGCTTCCCCCTTGCCAGCCTCTGCCCCTCCTTCTCCAAGTGCTGGGAACACAGCCAGTGTTCCTGCCAATAACGTAAACAATGATAAGGATAACCAAAACAAGCCACAGAGTTCAGCAGGAGCCCCAGGAGCACAGGCAGGTACCCAAAATCAGAATGTTCCTAGCAACAATCAAAACACGTCAGGGTTGGCAGGCATCCCAGGAGGACAGGCAAATAATCCCACTAATGTTAATAATACTACTAGTGCTGGTAATGCTAGCCCAGTCAGTCCAAATCCTAATGACACCAGCTCAGCCAATTCAAACCCCCAGCCAGCAGACCAGAACCAAAATCCTCCTGTTAAAAGCAAGGCAGATTTGAACTCACAAGCTCCAGGTCAGACCCCTAAGGATACAAATGCTCCAAGTCAGACCTCCAATAATTCAAATGCTCCAGGTCAGACCCCTAAGGATTCAAACCCTCCAAGTCAGAATCCTAAAGATTCAAATCCTCCAGCAGATACATCCAAGTCTGTTGCTGCTCAGGCCCTTCTGGCACCTGCTAAGGCAAAAGCTAAGACAAAGAGTGATTCGCAGGAGGATGTAAGACAGGGGACATCTGGTGATCAGCAGCAAGAGGAGGAAGAGGATGAGGCAGTTAGTCTGCGAGACCTTGTAGATGTGCTGAGACAACAATACTCAAGTGAGAGGAGCGCTGTGAGGTTAGCTGCCAAAAGAGAGGATGGTTCCCATGAGTTTAGGAGTGCTATGAGGAAGATTGTGTTAGGCCAGGTACCACCAGATCAACAACAGGAAGAGGAGGAGGAAGATGACATCCAAGGCTCCAAGGATCCACTCAGAGAGGTCAGGGAAGTTAGGAAGGAATACACAAGGGAATCAGGTGAGCCAATCTTAAGCTGGTTAGTGAGATGCCGTGGCATTGGTGCTAATGCTCTGCAGGTAGGAGACAAGTCTGCCAAGCAGCTGGGACCACTCACTAAGGAGAGTGGAGTGGACAAACACCTAGCAAGTCCTCTTGGTAGGGTTAGCTTGTGGACACGCCTTTTGTTGGCTGTGGCTATGAGATATCCTTCCCGAGATGATTTGCCATGGGCTGCCAAGAAGTGGAACACCGTTGAGCAGGGAATTAAGCTTCTGAAGGAGTTTGCTGTGAAGGAAGTGCTTTATGGAGATCATGGTACTCATGAGCCTGACGATATTCCTTTGGGAACAGGTCTCATGAAGAAGCTGATTAAGCTTGCTCCTTCATCCTATGCTAACATCTTGGCCAGTAAGTTTCTAGCAAGGAGTGATAATGGAAGATCTTTCACTGTTGGTGAGTTCACTGATCAGCTCAGGCAGATAGAGGACAGCTTGTCACATTCTGGTATAATCTGTGCCATAAAGACTATGACTACAGAGCTTAAAGATGGTATTAGAGATGGCATTAAGGAGAGTATGAAGGAACTGAAGGAGGATCTCAGAAACATTACTAATCTGGTAAAGGATACCATTCCTGCATCATCTGAATGGGTGCATGTTTCTGCAGTCCGGAACAGACGCCCACCTCCTGCAAGGCAATTCCAGACCAGGAGGAGACAAATTCCACCTAGACAGTAGCAATCACGTGCGTCACTGTGGATACTTCTGCGTGACACATACGGTGAGAACATGAACAAATGGGATGGTAAACCTACTTCAGCTCTTTCAAAGAGGGTCAGGGATCTGCAGAGTGGCAGAAACAGAGGTAATAATGCCAGGAAAGTAGCTGTCACTTCTTCAGCTCCCGAGAGCAACTGCAATTGTTCCAACAGTTGCAGTTCCTCTCACAACAACACCAATCACTGTGTACACCCTACATGCCATGTTCAGCATTAGGGGTGCCCTGCCTCCAGCCAGGAGGAGGAAAGGGATAGTGGAGAGAACCGAATCTATTGGAATGTATTCATTAGGTGGCCTGGCAGTTCAAGAGTTCAGAAATACAGGGCTTTAGTTGACACAGGTGCTCAGTGTACTTTATTGCCATCAAATTGCAAAGGGACAGAGTCCATTTCTATCTTTGGAATCACTGGTGGATCTCAAGAGTTAACTAAGATACAGGCTGAGATCAGTTTAACTGGTAAAGAGTGGAAGACACATACTATTGTAACTGGTCCTGATGCGCCTTGCATTCTGGGAATTGACTTTTTGAGACAAGGCTGTTTCAAAGATCCTAAGGGTCATAAATGGGCTTTTGGAATAGCATCTGTAGAGATTGAGGATGATAAATTGAAATTGTCTATTAGACCTGAACTTTCAGATGAATCTGCAGTTGTGGGACATCATGACATAGAGGACCTGGAAGTGCCAATTGCAACTCAAACTGTTCATCACAGACAGTACAGAACTAACCGTGACTCTTTGTTGCCCATTCATCAGCTGATTCGTCAACTGGAGAGTCAGGCTGTCATCGAGAAAGCTCATTCACCTTTCAACAGTCCCATCTGGCCTGTGCGTAAACCTACGGGCGACTGGAGACTGACAGTTGACTTTCGTGCCCTCAACGAGGTGACACCACCCATGAGTGCAGCTGTGCCGGACATGCTGGAACTCCAGTACGAGCTGGAATCGAAGGAGGCTAAATGGTATGCAACCATAGACACTGCTAATGCTTTCTTCTCTATCCCCATAGCAAAGGAGTGCAGGCCTCAGTTTGCATTCACCTGGAGAGGAATCCAGTACCAGTTCAATCGTTTGCCTCAGGGGTGGAAACACAGCTCAACCATCTGTCACTCAGTCATCCACAATGCACTGGAGAAAGGTAAAGCTCCAGAGCACATCCAGTACATCGACGACATCATTGTGTGGGGCCAAACTGCTGAGGAAGTCTTCGAGAAAGGTAACAAAATCATTGACATTCTATTGCAAGCAGGTTTTGCCATTAAGAGAGACAAGGTCAAAGGACCTGCCAGAGAAATTCAGTTTCTGGGAGTGCAGTGGCAGGATGGTCGCCGTTACATTCCTCAGGATGTGATCAACAAAGTCTCTACCATGGCAGTTCCCACCAGTAAGAAGGACACACTTTCTTTTCTTGGTGTGGTGGGATTTTGGAGACTACACATTCCTGGTTTCAGTCAGATTGTCAAACCTCTGCATGATGTGACTCGTAAGAGAAACAATTTCGAGTGGGGACCTGAACAACAAGCAGCCTTTGATCAGATCAAACGAGAAGTAGTCCATGCAGTGGGCATAGGACCTGTGATATCTGGTCCAGACATTAAAAACATTCTGTACACGGCTGCCAGTGACAATGGTCCAATTTGGAGTCTTTGGCAGAGAGCTCCAAATGAGACACGTGGTCGTCCACTTGGTTTCTGGGGACGTTGTTACAGAGGTTCAGAGACAAATTATACTGCAACTGAGAAAGAGATACTAGCAGCCTATGAGGGAGTGAAAGCAGCTTCTGAAGTGATTGGAACTGAGTCACAATTGCTTTTAGCTCCTAGACTGCCAGTTCTTAACTGGATGTTCAAGGGCAAAGGTTCATCACCACATCATGCCACAGATGCAACCTGGTCTAAATGGATGGCTTTGATAACCCAACGAGCACGAATGGGTAATCTTGACCGACCTGGTCTAGTGGAGGTGATCACCAACTGGCCGGAAGGCACAGACTGTTCCAAACCTCCAGAGGAGAAAATAACTCGTGCTGAGGAAGCTCCTCCCTATGGTGATCTCTCTGATCAGGAAAAGAACTATGCTTTGTTCACAGATGGTTCCTGTCGTCTTGTTGGGAACAAGCGAAGATGGAAGTCAGTGGTTTGGAGTCCAACCAGGAGAGTTACCGAAACGAAAGATGGAGAAGGAGAATCCAGTCAGTTTGCTGAGGTAAAAGCTGTTCAACTTGCTCTTGATGTGGCTGAACGTGAAAATTGGCCTATCCTTTACCTCTACACCGACTCGTGGATGGTAGCCAATGCTCTATGGGGTTGGCTAAAGGACTGGAAGAAGAATGGTTGGCAGAGGAAAGGAAAGCCTATTTGGTGTGCTGATCTATGGCAGGACATTGATGCACGGCTGGAGAAAATTCCAGTGAAGGTGCGGCACATGGATGCACACATGCCTAAGAGCAGAGGCACTGAGAAACATCAACAAAACCAGCAGGCAGACCAAGCTGCTAAGATTGCTCAAGTTGATACCAACTCTGATCTTGACATTGACCTTGATTGGAAACACCGAGGTGAGCTGTTCTTAGCTCGGTGGGCCCATGACTCATCTGGACATCAAGGCAGAGATGGAACATACCGATGGGCTCGCGATAGGTCAATTGACTTGTCCATGGACGCTACGACCCAAGTCATCTATGACTGTGACATTTGTGCTGCTATTAAGCAGGCTAAGTGAATCAAGCCCTTATGGTATGGTGATAGATGGTCGAAGTACAGGTATGGTGAAGCCTGGCAGATTGACTACATCACTTTACCTAGATCACGTTCTGGCAAGCAGTATGTGCTAACGATGGTAGAAGCCAGCACTGGATGGTTGGAAACCTATCCAGTTCCACATGCAACTGCACGTAACACCATTGTTGGTTTGGAGAGACAAATCTTGTGGAGACATGGAACTCCAGAAAGAATTGAGTCAGACAATGGTACTCATTTCAAGAACAATCTTGTGAAAAACTGGGCCAAAGAGCATGGTATTGAATGGATCTATCACATACCCTACTATGCACCAGCTTCAGGGAAGATTGAACGCTACAATGGTTTGCTGAAAACCACCCTAAAAGCCATGGGGGGTGGAACTCTGAAAAACTGGGACAAACATTTAGCACAAGCTACCTGGTTGGTAAATAGTAGAGGTTCAGTAAACAGAGCAGGACCTGCACAATCAGATTTGGTCCAAACAGTAGACGGTGATAAAGTTCCTGTTGTACATGAGAAGAATCTGTTAGGGAAAACTGTTTGGGTATTTTCTCCTTCGGGCGAAGGGAAACCTGTCCGAGGGGTGGTTTCTGCTGAAGGTCCTGGTCATACATACTGGGTAATGCAGGAGAATGGTGAAATCCAGTGTATTCCACAGAGAAATTTAACCTTAGCTGAGAGAGTTTAAATTCAAGTTGTTAGGAGTTTTTCTGTTCTAGGTAACATCGGCGCCCAACACTGAGAGAATCTACGATAGAATCTACAGTACGTGAGCACGAACCCAACATCACCTGGGAGTCCCTGTTCTGAGCTTTTGAATCACCTACATCTGATTGAAGTGTGAACTGAACTTGTATATATTGTTTTAGTGTAAATATTGGTTTAGGTTAGATTGGATAATTCTCAGCGATACTCTGAGCGAAGTAGACAGGGGTGGATTGTGCTAGTTTGAAGCAAGCTAGAATGTTTTGGTAAAAGAACTAGATAACGGGCAGTGAAATGAAAGCAATTGATGTCAACTTCTCTCACAGTTACGCTGAGAACTCTGGGAAGAAGAAAACATTCTCCATTTTGTTTTTCACTCTTGCTTTTGCCTTAGACCTGGTTACATCTCATTAACCTTGCTCCTACTAACCTTGCTCCCTAACCTCTTGGCTGCACCTCTCTTCTTCCTGAGAACTGGGGTAAGGCTGAGAGGGCCGGGGGGAGGTGTTGGGGTGGTTTGAGAGCCCCTCCTGGGGACTCAGGTTTCTGGGAGGGGAGTTGTGCTTTTGTATTGTTTATCCTTTGTATATTTCTGTATATAATTGTATATAACTGTATATATTGTAAATAGCTGCTTGTAAATTCTGCTAGCTGTAAATAAATTGCTTCATCTATATTCCCAGAGGCCGTCTGAGTTAGCTGGGGCAAATACAAAGTGTGGGAGGGGCGGGGTAACCCCCAAACCATCACACCCGCATACCAGCTCTCCGAACGTCAATCCGCAGCTTGCAACGAGCCACATCAGGCAGTGCAGGACTGGACTTGAAAACCAAACACGCAGTGACTTTACTCGATTCTTCAGTTCACTTATTAGACACGAACTTTCAGGGACCTTTGCCAAAATATACAACAGCTTTGATTTTGGGAAGATCGTCAACTACCCTGAGTGGTCTTTTTGTATTACCAGGAGTTATTGATAGTGATGCAAAGGAAGTGAAAATTATGGTTTGGACACCACTCCCTCCTTGTACGATTGCAAAAAATAGCCGTATAGCTCAGTTGCTTTTACTTCCTAGGGGTCCATTTAATCCTCAAACAGTGAAGAAACGTGAAGGAGCTTTCGGTTCAACAGGACTTCCAGAGGTTTATTGGACTCAGTCGGTGTCTAATGAAAGACCTATACAAAAATGCATAATGAAAAAAGCAGACGAGCAGGTTGTTTTAAATGGCATTATTGATACTGGTGCTGATGTCACTGTTATTTCTTTGGCCAAATGGCCCCCGGTATGGCCACTGGCAAAAATCTTACAGCCACTGGCAGGAATAGGGGGTGTGGGGAAAAGTCAGCAGAGTGTGGAATTTATACAGATTGTTGGGCCTGAGGGAAGGATTGCAACTGTTAAACCTTTTGTGTTGCCGGTACCTATGGTCCTGTGGGGGAGAGATGTCCTGTCGCAATGGGGCCTCACATTGGAAACACATTTTTAGAGAGGGCCGCTGATGGGCGCGATACCCCAAAATTATCTTGGAAAATACAAATTCCTATATGGGTAGATCAGTGGCCCCTCCTTGAGGAAAAACTTCGCGCCTTGGAACAGTTAGTACAGGAGCAGCTAGAGCAAGGGCATATAGTGCCTTCTTTTAGTCCCTGGAATACTCCTGTTTTTGTGATTCAAAAACGGTCTGGCAAATGGTGTCTGCTTCATGATTTAAGAAAAATTAATGATGCTATGGAATCCATGGGAGCATTGCAACCAGGGCTCCCCTCTCCCACAATGATTCCTAAAAATTGGGCTTTAACTGTCATAGATTTGAAAGATTGCTTTTTTAGCATTCCTCTTCACCCTGAAGATGCTCCTTGGTTTGCCTTTTCCATCCCAAGTGTTAATATGCAAGCACCTTTAAAGCGTTATCAATGGACTGTATTACCACAGGGAATGAAAAATAGCCCCACAATTTGTCAATGGTATGTGGCTAAAGCATTGTCTCCAGTACGTGAGCAATTTCCTCAGGTATTGCTGTATCATTACATGGATGATTTGCTTATTGCTGCCAAAGATCCTTTTGACATGGAACGGGCGGTACAGGAGGTCTGTGCAGCCATTGAAAAAGCCTGTCTTTATATCTCTAAAGAAAAGATACAGAGATTTGAACCTTGGCAATACCTGGGATGGAAAATAAGAGCTCAAACAATAACACCTCAGAAGGTTCAGCTGCAAACTCAAGTGAGCAATTTGCATGATATTCAAAAACTACTAGGTTCTATAAATTGGCTACGGCCTCTTCTGGGTATTTCTAATTCTGATTTGGCCTCACTATTTGAACTTCTAAAAGGTGACATTAATTTGTCTGCCCCCCGTTCTTTGACTCCAGAAGCAAAGAAAGACATTCAAAAAATCTGTGAAGCCATACAATCATGACAGGCTCATCGTTGGGACCCTGACCTGCCACTGTTTCTGATAATTTTGTGGGATGATGTTAAACCTTTGGGTCTCATCTTTCAATGGGATTTGAGCCTGAAAGATCCATTGCTAATTCTTGAGTGGGTCTTTTTACCTCATCAGCCTTCAAAAACTATTTATTCCCAGCCAGAAATGTTTGCTGATATTATCATGAAAGCTAGGAATAGGGTAGTTACCGTAACAGGCAAACAATTTTCAGTCATTTACACCCCGCTTACAGATGCTTATGTTATCTGGCTGATGCAGAATTCCTTACCATTTCAAGTGGCAGTCCAGGGGTATGTGGGTCAGTTTTCAAATCACCCACCACCCCACAAATTGTTTCATTTATCTTTTGCTCTGGCAGAGGAACCTAAGAGAAGCTTTCAACCATTGGATGCAATTACTTTTTTTACAGATGGGTCAGGAACATCACAAAAGTCAGCAATAGTTTGGTGGGATGTTAATATGCAATGTTGGAATTCAGAAGTTTCTTTATGTCCAGGTTCCCCTCAAATAGTGGAACTAGCAGCAGTAACACGTGTGTTTCAATTACATCATGATAAGCCTTTCAATTTAGTGACTGATTCTGCCTATGTGGCAGGGATTGTTATGCGTGCTGAAGCTGCTGCACTTAAAGATGTTTCCAATCCTCACCTTTTTGATTTGCTGCAGAAATTGATTTTTCTTTTAAATAACAGACAACATTCATTTTTAATTATGCACATCAGATCTCATACTGACCTCCCAGGATTTCTTGCAGAAGGGAATCGTCAAGCAGATTTACTAACTTTACCAGTTTTGACTTTACCGGATCGAATGGCTCAGGCCAAGCTCAGTCATATGTTTTTCCATCAAAATGCAAAAGGCTTAAGAAGGCAATTTGAATTGTCTGCTCAACAAGCAGCAGATATCATTGCATCCTGTCCAGATTGCCAACGTACCATTGTACCTACAGGTAGCGAAGGTGTTAACCCTCGTGAATTAAACAGCTTAGAAATCTGGCAATCAGATGTGACTCATGTTCCAGAATTTGGATTATTTAAATATGTACATTCTTCTATTGATACCTTTTCTGGAGCATTATATGCTGTCCTGGAGTCCTGTACCCCTAAATTCCTCTCCTGCCCGGACTTCGGGGGGAAAGGGGAAAAGCCGCCTGGTTTTCCCCCCCCCTCGCCTGCCCTGCAGCCATGAAGGGGGGGAGGACTGCCCCGTGAAGGGGGGGGGGGGCGACTGCCCCGTGAGTTCCCGCTCTGGAGCCAGGCTGGGATTGGCCGTGCACTTTCGTGCCTAAGGTGTGGTAACTCTGCCCTTTGTCTAGCGAAGGTTATAAATATTGGGGGTCTTCCCACCTTTGGGGTTCCCGCTTTGGATTTTGCCCGTGCCTGGACGAATGTGTCTGCCTGAGCTCACACACTCCCCTCGGCTGGACTGCAGAGACCTTCAGGAATTCGCTTTCCTGTTGACACCTTTGTGTGCCTAACGACCCTTAACGACCCTTAACGATTCCTGCAGCCGCTGGAAAGGAAGAGAAGGACAGACCGCACGAGTCAGCCTGAGTGAGTTATTTGGCTTAGCTTAATTTAGTAAGAAACCGCTATTAATTAATAGCTGAGTCCTTTTCCAACTTCTGACTTCCAAGATAGTCAGATTATTGATGGTATCCTGGTAGATTAATTCTCATGCAACTGAATCTGCTTATTAAACTAAATTAATCTTTGTATATATAGTTGTGGGGGCGGGTTTTTGGGAAAATAAAAAAAATAACTATTTTTGATAAATTCCCGACTCGGCCACTTATTCCTGCTCTCCGCAACATATGCCTCCTGTCACAAAGGAGAAAAAGCAAAGTATGCAAAAAAGCATTTTCTTAGAGCCTTTGCCATGTTAGGAGTGCCTCGAGCTATTAAAACTGATTATGGCCCTGCATATATTTCTCAATTCTTGCAAAGCTTTTTTTCAGAATGGGGAATTCGGCATGTCACTGGGATTCCACACTCCCCTACAGGGCAATCTATCATTGAGAGAGCACATCAGACTTTGAAATCTCTTTTGCAGAAACAAAAAGGGGGAGGAGGGATTTCAGTGACACCTGAAGAAAGATTACAAAAGGCTCTCTATGTTTACAACTTTTTGCATTGCACAAGGACAGATGATATTCCACCAATAGTGCGACATTTTGCAAATAATCGTCTTTTTGAGCTTCAGGAAAAGCCACCAGTTTTAATTCGTGATTTAGAATCAGGTAAAGTCAAAGGTCCTTATCCTTTAATAACATGGGGAAAAGGATATGCCTGTGTTTCCACAGAGTCAGGTCCTAGATGGATACCAGCAAAATATGTTCGTCCTTACAAGGGATCGATTCAAGATCAGACGGACAAGGACAAAGTAATATCTTTGACTCTAGGATGAAAGTTGCAGTTATTGTGATCTTGGGAACATGGGAGGTTGGATTAGTTGTTAGTTTACTTTAGTTAATGTCACTGAATTAGAATTGCTTTGTTTAGTTATGGTCACTTTTCAGAATTTATTTTTTATAAAATCTTTTGTGGGATGGAGACTAATTGGATTTATTTGTAGTGTGAAAAAATGCTTTGTTATGTATTGCTTATAATATTCTTGCTACTTATATTGCTACTATGTATTTTGCTGTGTATTTAATGAATGATTGGTTGTGCTACTGTTAGGTTCTCCTTTGTATAACAAAAAGGGGGAGATGTAGGAATAGGGGAATGGCCTGTTAGCAGGGAACAGCTGTGTATAGGGTTAACACTCCTGGGGGAGTGACCCTGAACCTGACCCTAGGGGTCTTGGCCCCTCCTCAGGGGTGGGCCACACTCCAGGTGATGGTTAGCCCACTCCCCCCACTTCCTGTGGTATAAAAGACAGGAGTTCTCCTGTCTCTGCCCTCTTTCTCTCTTCCTGCGTTCATGATCACACACACACTGATACTGCATACCAGCACAACACGTGGCAGCCACGAGGCAGAGACACCATCACACTACTCGGGTTGTATCCATCCCTGTTTGTATTTTGCTGTTTTCCCTTCCTTATCCTTTGTAAACTCCCCTACCTCCAATCCCTTTTTTCTAAGTTATTGTTAAACTTTTCCTTTTTAACTTCCAAATCGAGTGAGATTGATTTATTTGGGTGTCCCTACCTTTATCTCCCTCCCTGTCTTTTGGGGAAAGGAGGGGGAAGAGGGGAGGGCACTCTATAAATTCTATAAATTGTCATTGGGTCTACCAAATTTATAAGAGTCTCTGGGAACCTGCATTTGAACCCAAGACAAGCTGCCCAAGACGAAACAAAACACAGTATAGACCTTGGGCATGTAATGTGTGGGTCAGACAGACCTCAGAAGAGTAAGATAAGTAAGATCCTGCGGTCAGGACTGCTCAGATAGTTGCATAGCAACTTATATCAAGGAGCAGAGAAGAAAGTAGAAACAGCGTCTTCGGCCTGAGCAGAGTATCAGCCAATCATGTAGTAGTTACTAACTTTTACTGTAGTCCTATCCAATCAGTGATTAACATGCTAGCCCTTCTGATACAATATATACCTGCCTATTTTTCTAATAAAGTGGATTTTTGGCTTGCATCAAGTCGTTGCCCCGTCCCTTCATTGCGGCTGCTCTAGGCTTAAGCAGGGGGCTCTCGGCTCCCCATATATGTATTAAATGCAGGCGTGCATTCGCTCTGCTTCTCAGAGAGTACGCAGACAGCTTAACTGCACCTTGAAATCAATGCAGGAGGGCTGAGCCTCAGTAGTGTTTGCAAGTGAGTAAGGCCTGACTCTGTGTCTTGGCCGTGCAAGCAGGTCAGGGCAGCAGGGTGCTGCTATATGGATCAGAGGGCTGAGCTTGAACCTCTAAGTCTGAACCTCTGAATACTCTGAACACGTTTTGCACTTTTGCACCCCTCTTTATAGACTCTGAGCCAAGATTCGTGGCTCATTTGGCCATCTAAAGTGACCAATCAGGTTGGCAGTAAGCCAAACCTTACCTTAATAGGCAGTAGCTGTTTGCCTGGACCCTCCCAATTAGGGGATTACCTGGGCGGACCCCAGGGGTACACGGACTGGGCATGTGTGTTTGTTACATAACCTGTTTACTGCCATAGGTCCCTGGCAGAAAAACATGTCCAGGCATGTAGAGGCATAGAGAGGCCTCAGTTTTGGGGCTGCTGCCCCTCTACCACAATATCTAATGATTTATGGGAGAAAAGTACTGTTCTGATTTTTAACTCTGCTAGTTTCTTGTGAAAATCCATGTGTTTCTGCTGGAAATCTACCGACTCACAGTGTTGTTGCGGAGGGGGATTTCTCTATGCCTCCCTTAGTAGGGGGAGGTGAGAGATTAATTTGAGGCTGTATTAATTTTTTATAAAATTATTTATTAAAAGTAATGTTTACAAATTCTTGCCACCCCCAACCACTATGTAATTAAGTTCTATTGCATGGTTATGAAAACAGTTAGGACATGATATATTTACAGGGATTGGATTAACAATTATCGAATTATCAACAACTATAGACAGAGAGAAATTTCCTTTAGGCTTAATGCCTGCTTAGGAGCTATGCTGTTTGTCCAGCAGGGGCTGAAACTGTGTCTGCCCTAAGACAGAGGTAAATTATTTTACAAAGGAATTAAAGCTTATTTAAATTTTTTGCCCTTAAGTATTAATAATCACCCTCCCGGGATTGTGTCACAGCAGTGCCCAGTGTGTCCTGGTGAGGCTGGAATCTTCCCGGGTTACAGGAAAACAATAGTGATGGCTCCTTCCCTCAGAGTCTTGCTGAAGAAGAACGTAAACATTAGATAACACTCTCGCCATTTTGTCTTCACTCTCAGGCTGGGCTTTGGCTGAGCTGCATCTCCCTAACCTCACCTTGCTTCTTAACCTCATCAACCTTGCTTCTTAACCTCATCAGAAGGCTTAACATTTTTACATATTGATTAGTCATTTTGTCACATGCAAAACCATCTCTTCTTCCAATCTAAATTCTTGTCTGCCACATCTGCTTCCCCGTGGTGCAGTAGTCTTAGCATATTCATCAGATGAAAAGGACAGGCATATTCATCAGATGGCAGGACAGCCTCCTTACTTCTCCTAATCAGATCATTCTGACTCAGATAGTTTGCCCAAGGCTTGTGTTGACACTGACCCTGATTGACCATTGTTCTTCATTAACGACCTGTAATTCCACAGAGTTCAAAATCAGAACAGTACTTTTCTCCCATAAATCAATAGATCTGCGGTAGAACCAAGATGTACACCACAAAACAGAAGAGTTCAGCTCCGAAACAATACTCTCATGTCCAGAGAAGGGCGACGAGGCTGGTGAGAGGCCTGTGGCGAAGGGTTGCACAGGCCTCAAAATGACTGTGTTGGCCTGTTGCAAAGCCCTAATTTAGACAGAATTGTAGCTCAAAGACCATCAATCGAGGAGTCAAAACACTGCTCTCATCTGCCTGCATGACGACAGCTGCTGTCCCAGCCGCCGTTTCTAGCCATGAGAGAATTTCTCCCCAGCGGGACACAGGCTGTAAACATAAGACCTTGTTTTGGGAAAAGGACCTTGACTGGAAGGCACTGTGAGCACCCACGAACATCTACTGGGGGCTGACCCCTGCCAGCCCCTGGGGTGGTACCACAGGTTGTTTTGGTAAGAAAATAACCTATCTGTGCCTTACACATAATTTTGAGCCAATCTGTATTGTCCACTTGTGCCAACCCAAGTCTGACTGGCACACCTCCTCTGAACATATTTAAGATGCTGCATTATCCTAATAAACTGGTACTCTTGCTTTGCTTGCTCTCGCTCACTCGCTCTCACACACACACATGCACGGCACAGCTCAGCACTCGCACGGCATTCGTATCACACTGCAGCATCGAAGCTATAAGCCAACTTGCCAGCGCTCTGATCTGCGCCAGCCTTCGGAAGCCAATGCCCAGTTTTCCAGGACCCGCGGAGGCTCAGACAGCGCGCCTCAATAACCTCAAATATCCACGATATCTGGGACATTCAGAACTGACTCCAGACGGTGAGTAACTGAGAAACTCAATCTAAGCCAGAATAGTCTCTCAATAAGCCTACCAACAGCACTTTCAAGCCACAGACTCTCTTCCTAAATCTTTTAAACCTTTGCTAAATTCCTGGTTTCTTATACATAGACATTCTGTAATTTAATTTGCAACCGCATATAAAGAACTTACGTGGGGTAGTTGTAAATAAGTTTGGGGAAGGGTATTCCTAGTGTATATAATATTAAATATTTTAAACTCTTTAAAATTCACCCTCGAGCACAAGCCCTACGAGGAGAGGCTGAGGGAGCTGGGATTGTTTAGCCTGGAGAAGAGGAGGCTCAGGGGTGACCTTATTGCTGTCTACAACTACCTGAGGGGTGGTTGTGGCCAGGAGGAGGTTGCTCTCTTCTCTCAGGTGGCCAGCGCCAGAACAAGAGGACACAGCCTCAGTCTGCGCCAGGGGAAACTTAGGCTCGAGGTGAGGAGAAAGTTCTTCACTGAGAGAGTGATTGGACACTGGAATGGGCTGCCCGGGGAGGTGGTGGAGTCGCCGTCCCTGGAGCTGTTCAAGGCAGGATTGGACGTGGCACTTGGTGCCATGGTCTAGCCTTGAGCTCTGTGGTAAAGGGTTGGACTTGATGATCTGTGAGGTCTCTTCCAACCTTGGTGATACTGTAATACATTTACACTGTGAGTTGGTAGATTTCCAGCAGAAACACATTGATTTTCACAACAAACTAGCATCGTTCAAAATCAGAACAGTACTTTTCTCCCATAAATCAATAGATCTGCGGCAGAACCAGGACGTACATCACAAAACAGGAGAGTTCAGCTCCGAAACAATACATTTACACTGTGAGTTGGTAGATTTCCAGCAGAAACACATGGATTTTAACAACAAACTAGCAGAGTTCAAAATCAGAACAGTACTTTTCTCCCGTAAATCATTAGATATGCAGTACAACCAAGACGGACGCCACAAAACAGAAGAGTTCAGCACCAAAACAATGAATTTACACTGTAATTCGGTGGATATCCATAAGAAAGACACTGATTTTCGCACCAACTAGCAGAGTTCAAAATCAGAACAGTAGTTTTCTCCCAGAAATCATTAGATATGCAGCGCAACCAAGATGTACACCACAAAACAGATGAGTTCATTCCCAAAGGCACACATTTACAGTATGAATCGGTAGATTTCCAGCAGAAACACTGTGCTAGTTTGAAGCAGGCTAGAATGTTTTGGTGAGAAAAAGTAGATTATAGGCTCTGAAAGGTAAACAATAGTGATGTCTACTCCCCTCACAGTCTCTCTGAGATGTATGGGAATAAGAAAGAAAAACATTAGATAACACTCTCGCTCTTTTGTGTCACTCTGCTTCTGGCTTTGGACCTCACCTTCCACTAACTTTGCTTCTTAAGCTCTTGGCTGAACCTCTATTCTTCCTTAGGACTGGGGTAAGGTTGAGAGGGGCAGGGGGAAGGTGCAGGGGTGGTTGAGAGCCCCTCCTGGGGACTCAGGTTTCTGGGAGGGGAGTTGTGCTTCTGTATTACTTTTACCTTGTATATTTCTGTCTATAACTGTATATACTGTAAATATCTGCTTGTATATTGTGCTAGCTGTAAATAAATAGCTTCATTTACATTCCCAGAGCCTGGCTGAGTCTAGTTGGGTACTTCTAAAGTGTGTGGGGGGCGGGTAACACCCAAACCATCACATATTTATATTTGGCTTCTCCTAATGTGGGGCATATTCATTTGAGTGACTGTTAATTGACTCTGGGAATCAGAATGAAGCTAATGAAGCAGCTATTTTACTTGGTGGGGGCTACTGTGTGGCCTGTTTTCTGTTTTCTTGTGTACAATTGGATCAAAGACCAAATTGGTTATTACTTTCTTAATGTAGCTTATACGAAGGCTAAAGCTAAACTCACAACCATTTTCTGGTACTGGGGCAATCTCATTCTTGGTTATGCTGGTTTTAATGTCACTGAAAATCTTACCAGTAACATTACAGGGGTATTTACCAATAATATTACATCCAATCAAAATGCTGCTTTAACTACTGCATTGATGAGGGTAATTTACCCCCGAACTGAGATGCCAGACCCTTGTTTAGGATTTTACTCACGGCAAACTGTGGCCTTGTCTTGGGTTCTAATGCAAGTTCCCAGAGACTCTAATAAATTTGATAGACCCAATGACAATTTATAGAGTGCCATCCCCTCTTCCCCCTCCTTTTCCCAAAAGATAGGGATTAGATATAGGGAGAGAGAGAGGTAAGCACACCCAAATAAATCAATCTCACTCGATTTGGAAGTTAAAAAGGAAAAGTTTAACAATAACTTAGAAAAGGTATTGGAGGTAGGGGAGTTTACAAAGGATAAGGAAGGGAAAAGAGCAAAATGCAAAAAGGGATAAAATACAACCCGAGCAATCATAGAATCAACCAGGTTGGAAGAGACCTCCAAGATCATCCAGTCCAACCTAGCACCCAGACCTAACCAATCAACTAGACCATGGCACTAAGTGCCTCATCCAGTCTTTTCTTGAAGACCCCCAGGGACGGTGCCTCCACCACCTCCCTGGGCAGCCCATTCCAATGGGAAATCACTCTCTCTGTGAAGAACTTCTTCCTAATATCCAGCCTATACCTACCCTGGCACAACTTGAGACTGTGTCCCCTTGTTCTATTGCTGGTTGCCTGGGAGAAGAGGCCACCCCCCACCTGGCTACAATGCCCCTTCAGGTAGTTGTAGACAGTAATAAGATCACCCCTGAGCCTCCTCTTCTCCAGGCTAAACAGGCCCAGCTCCCTCAACCTCTCCTCATAGGATTTGTGCTCCAGGCCCCTCACCAGCTTTGTTGCCCTTCTCTGGACATGTTCCAGCACCTCAACATCTTTCTTGAATTGAGGGGCCCAGAACTGGACACAGTACTCAAGGTGTGGCCTGACCAGTGCTGAGTACAGGGGAAGAATAACCTCCCTTGTCCTACTGGCCACACTGTTCCTGATGCAGGCCAGGATGCCATTGGCTCTCTTGGCCACCTGGGCACACTGCTGGCTCATCTTCAGCTTACTATCTATCAGTACCCCCAGGTCCCTTTCCTCCTGGCTGCTCTCCAGCCACTCAGTCCCCAGCCTATAGCGCTGCTTGGGGTTGTTGTGGCCAAAGGTCCAACCTTCCTGGACCCCTTTGTTTTCAAGGGCTATTTCCCAAGGAACTTTCTGAGTTAGTTCCTTAAATAGGCTGAAGTCGGCCCTTCGGAAGTCCAGCGTGGAGGTTCTGTTGATGCCCCTCCTGGTTTCTCCATGTATTGAAAACTCTGTAATTTCATGGTCACTGGACCCCAGGCAGCCTCCAACCACCACATCCCCCACCAGCCCCTCTCTATTTGTGAGCAGCAGGTCAAGCAGGGCTGCCTCCCTGGTAGGCTCTCGTAACAGCTGGGATAGGAAGTTGTCTTCCACACATTGCAGAAACCTTCTAGACTGCTTCTTCTCTGCAGTGTTTAAGTCCCAGCAGATGTCTGGTAGGTTAAAGTCGCCCACCAGAACAAGGGCAGGTGATCTTGAGGCAGCCTCCAGTTGCTTAAAGAGTATTAAATCAACCTCTTCTTCCTGGTTGGGTGGTCTGTAACAGACTCCAACCAGGATATCAGCCTTGTTGGCCTTCGCCTTAAGTCTCACCCATAATGACTCAACTTGATCATCCTTGATTTCTACCTCCATGACATCCAGAGCATCTCTAATATACAGTGCCACTCCCCCGCCCTTTCTCTCTTGCCTGTCTCTCCTGAAGAGTCTGTAGCCATTGATTACAGCACTCCAATCATGTGAGCCATCCTACCATGTTTCAGTGATGGCGACAATATCATAGTTTTCCTCCAGCACCAGAGCTTCCAGCTCCTCTTGTTTGTTACCCATACTGCGTGCATTAGTGTACATGCACTTCAGCTGGGCTGCTGCTTTTACCCCTAGCTCTAGCCTACCATCCTCAATTCCCTTTGATTTCTCTCTGGTGCTGTCATGTTTAACCCCCTCCCCCTTCCATTCTAGTTTAAAGCCCTCTCAACAAGCCCAGCCAGCTTATGTGCCAGGGTCCTTCTCCCCTTCTGTGACAGTTGTATCCCATCTGCTGATTGCAGACCTGTGGCAAGATGAAGTTCCCCAAGATCAAAGAATCCAAAGTTATGTTGGAGGCACCAACCTCTGAGCCACTTGTTCATCAAGTACTCTTGATCGACCTGGTCTGGTGGAGGTGATCACCAACTGGCTGGAAGGCACAGACTGTTCCAAACCTCCAGAGGAGAAAATAACTCGTGCTGAGGAAGCTCCTCCCTATGGTGATCTCTCTGATCAGGAAAAGAACTATGCTTTGTTCACAGATGGTTCTCCAAGGCAGATCTGAACTCACAGACCTCACGCCAGACCCCCAATGATTCAAACCCTCCAGCAGACACATGTCCGGGAGTCCTGTATCCCTTAATTCCTCTCCTGCCCGGACTTCGGGGGGAAAGGGGGAAAAGCCGCCTGGTTTCCCTCCCCCCTCGCCTGCCCTGCAGCCATGAAGAGGGGGAGGACTGCCCCGTGAGGGGGGGGAGAACTGCCCTGTGAGTTCCCGCGCTGGAGCCAGGCTGGGATTGGCCGTGCGCTTTCGCGTCTAAGGTGTGGTAACTCTGCCCTTTGTCTAGCGAAGGTTATAAATATTGGGGGTCTTCCCGCCTTTGGGGTTCCCGCTTTGGATTTTGCCCGTGCCTGGACGTATGTGTCTGCCTGAGCTCACACACTCCCCTCGGCTGGACTGCAGAGACCTTCAGGAATTCGCTTTCCTACTGACACCTTTGTGTGCCTAACGACCCTTAACGACCCTTAACGATTCACCTGCAGTTGCTGGAGGAGGAACACAGAACGCACGAATCAGCCTGAGTAAGTTATTTGGCTTAGCTTAATTTAGTAAGAAACCGCTATTAATTAATAGCCGACGCCTTTTCCAACTTCTGACTTCCAAAATAGTCAGATTATTGATGGTATCCTTGTAGGTTAATTCTCATGCAACTGAATCTGCTTGTATAGGGTTAACACTCCTGGGGGCGTAACCCTGAACCTGACCCTAGGGGTCTTGGCCCCTCCTCAGGGGTGGGCCACACTCCAGGTGATGGTTAGCCCACTCCCCCCACTTCCTGTGGTATAAAAGAGACAGGAGCTCCCTGTCTCTTCCTCTCTTTTTCCTGCGTTCACTCATGACCACACACACTCATACTGCATACCAGCACACCACGTGGCAGCCACGAGGCAGAGACACCATCACACTACTCGGGTTGTATCCATCCCTGTTTGTATTTTGCTGTTTTCCCTTCCTTATCCTTTGTAAACTCCCCTACCTCCAATCCCTTTTTTCTAAGTTATTGTTAAACTTCCTTTTTTAACTTCCAAATCGATTGAGATTGATTTATTTGGGTGTCCCTACCTTTATCTCTCTCTCCCTGTCTTTTGGGAAAAGGAGGGGGAAGAGGGGAGGGCACTCTATAAATTCTATAAATTGTCATTGGGTCTATTAAATTTATAAGAGTCTCTGGGAACTTACATTTGAACCCAAGACACTGCTTATCAAACTAAATTAATCTTTGTATATATAGTTGTGGGGGTGGGTTTTTGGGAAAATAAAAAATAACTATTTTTGATAAATTCCCGACTCGGCCACGAATTAATTCCTGCCCTCCGCAACAACGCATCAAAGTCTGTTGCTGTGCAGGCCTTTTTGGCACCTGCTAAGGCAAAAGCCAAGACACAGTTTTTGACAAAGTGTGATTCAAAGGTGGATGTAAGAGAGGGGACCTCTGGTGAGCAAGAGGAGGAAGAGGAGGCATTTAGTCTTTGGGACCTGGCAAAAATGCTGAGATCCCAGTACTCAAATGAGAAGAGCGCTGTGAGGTTGGCTGCCAAGAAAGAGCATGGTTCCAATGAGTTTAAGAGTGCTATGAGGAAGGTTCTGTTTCTAGGCCAGGGACAACCAGATCAACAAGAGGAAGAGGAGGAGGATGATATCCAGGACTCCAACGATCCTCTTAGAGAGGTCAGGGAAGTTAGAAAGGAATACTCAAGGGAATCAGGTGAGTCAATCCTAAGCTGGCTAGTGAGATGCCGTAGCATTGGTGATAATGCCCTGCAGGTAGGAGACAAGTCCGCCAAGCTGCTGGGACCACTCACCAAGGAGAGTAGAGTGGACAAATACCTAGCAAGTCCTCTTGGTAAGGTTAGCTTGTGGACACGCCTTCTGTTGGCTGTGGCTATGAGATATCCTTCCCGAGATGATCTGCCATGGGCTGCCAAGAAGTGGAACACCATTGAGCAGGGAATTAAGCTTCTGAAGGAGTTTGCTGTGAAGGAAGTGCTTTATGGAGATCATGGCACACATGATCCTGATGACATTCCTCTTGGAACAGGTCTCATGAAGAAGCTTATTAAGCTTGTTCCCTCATCCTATGCTAACATCTTGGCCAGCAAGTTCCTATCAAGGAGTGATAATGGAAGGTCTTTCACTGTTGGTTAATTCACTGACCAGCTCAGGCAGGTAGAGGACAGCTTGTCGCATTCTGCCTTAGTCTTTGCTATAAAAACTATACCACAGAGATGAAAGAGAGTATGAAAGAACTGAAGTAGGACCTTACAACCTCAATTTCCAACCTGGTAAGGATACAATTCCTGCATCATCTGAATGGGTGCATGTTTCTGCCATCAGGAACAGACGCCCACCTCCTGCAAGGCAATTCCAGCCCAGGAGGAGACAAATTCCACCTAGACATCAGCAATCACGTGCGTCACTGTGGATATTTCTGCGTGACACATACGGTGAGAACATGAACAAATGGGATGGTTGTTGTGGAGAGGTTCATCTGGGTTTTGGGGGAATGAAATATGAGGCCGAATTTTAAAGGGTTTAAATAATTTAATATTATATACCCAAGGAATCCTCCCCAAACTTATTTACAACTACCCCACACAAGTTCTTTGTATGCAGTTCCAAGATTATATTACAGAATGTCTATATACAGCAAATTGGGAATTTAGCAAAAGTTTGAAGGATTTAGGAAGAGAGTCTGTGGCATGAAAGTGCCACTGGTAAGCTATTGAGAGTTTATGCTGGCTTAGATCGAGTTTCTCAATTACTCACTGGCTGGAGTCAGTTTCAATGGTCCCAAATATCGTGGGTTTGAATAGTTCAGGGGTTATTGGGACGCGCTGTCTGGAGCTTCCATGGGCACAGTCAAGCTGGGAACAGCATCTGGAGTGGCGGCTGGCCGGGAGCGCCTTCGTCAGTTTCTCTGGGCTGGTTCCGTGGGCTGGAGTCATGCAGCGACGGTGGTCCCCCAAAGTGGCTGGAAGCGGCTAGGAGCAGCAGGTGGGTGGTAGAGGGTGGCAGGATAGGAGCGAGGTGCGAGATGCGTGAGAGAGGTAGCAGGGACACTGTATTGTCCCTTTTTATGAGTTGTGACCCCGCGATTGATGGTCCTTGGGCCACAATTCTGTCCAATGAGGGCTTGGCAACAGGCCAAAACATACCAAATAAGGTGAAGTCCGAGGGTCCAGTACCCCCAAATATGCAGAGGGCTCAGGTGGATTCCCCACCCTACACGCATGAGCTTATGTAACATGTTTACTTCAACCTTCGAGGAGGCAACCCAGACTCGAAGGCACCACGGTTATTGTGTCCCATTGTCCCCCTTAACTTGTTTACCCCAAGTTTAGGCAGGGCAACACCCTTTGGGGGGACAACATGTCCAGGCATGAATAGATTTGTAAACATAGTCATTTAAGGCCTGTGCAACCCTCCACCACAATGGTCAACCTACTTCAGCTCTTTCAAAGAGAGTCAGGGAACTGCAGAGCGGCAGAAACAGAGGCAACAGTGCCAGAAAAGTAGCTGTCACTTCTTCAGCTTCCGAGAGCAACGGCAATTATTCCAACAATTGCAATTTCTCTCACAACACCACCAATCACTGTGTACACCCCACATGCCATGTTCAGCATTAGGGGTGTGTTATGGAGGGTAGCAGAGCCCTCTTGCACTATTGCAAAATTTTCATTTATACACAAAATTGTGGCTCAGAGGCCTTCCATCGAAAGAGTCAAAACATTGCTTTCTATCTGCTTGCACTGACACAGCTGCTGTATCAGCAGACGTACAGGCCCTGGGAGAATCTCTCCCTCAGAGAAGCAAAAGACATAAACATGGATATGTTTTGAAATAAAAACCTTGGGGTTTTCAGACATGGTGACCACCCGGCGCACATCTGCTGGGGGCTGACCCTTGGGTGGTTCCATAAGTTGTTTTTGGTGAGAATTATCCAATTGTGTGAGTTGATTATAACTTTGTACCAATCTGTAAAGTTTAAGCAAGTCTGCCTGAGTTGGCTGAACACACCTCTTCTAAAACACTATAAAAATGTTGCATTTGCCTTAGTTGGGCACCCCTTGCCCCTCGCTCTTTACCCTGCTCTACTTGCACCTCTCTTTTGCTCGTTACCCTG
Organism: Pogoniulus pusillus; assembly: GCF_015220805.1. Taxonomy (NCBI): domain Eukaryota; kingdom Metazoa; phylum Chordata; class Aves; order Piciformes; family Lybiidae; genus Pogoniulus; species Pogoniulus pusillus. The sequence continues at coordinate 1,894,994 of NW_026974535.1, read as the reverse complement.
ATCACTGATTACACATGCACACACACGCAGCATTTGCATAGCAAACAACCAGCTCAAGACGGCACCGTTCCAGGCAGCGCCTGATCCTCATGAGCCTCAGGAGTCAGCGTCCAGCCTGAACCAGACCTGCAGAAGCTCAAACAGCGCACCCAAATCCACGATACTTAGAACTTTTCTGAACTACATTTGAACAGTGAGTAACTGACAAGAACTTAATTTAAAGACTGAACAATCTCTCAAGCTTCCAGTGAACTCTCTCAAAATCACAGACTCTCTTCCTAAATCCTGGCATTTTTCAAGCCACAGACTCTCTTTCTAAATTATTTTACAAACTGTTGCTAAATTTCTGATTTCTTGTACATAATCATTCTGTGATCTAATTCGTAAACCGCATATAAAGAACTTATGTGGGATAGTTGTAAATAAGTTTGGGAAGGGGATTTCGAGTGTATATAATATTAAATCATTTAAACCTTTTATAAAATCGGCCTCGCATTTAATTCCCCAAACTCCCCCAAACAAAACTCCCTTCCATAACAGGGTGCCCTGCCTCCAGCCAGGAGGAGGAAAGGGATAGTGGAGAGAACCGAATTTATTGGAATGTATTCATTAGGTGGCCTGGCAGTTCAAAAGTTGGGAAATACAGGGCTTTAGTTGACACAGGTGCTCAGTGTCCTTTATTGCCATCCAATTGCAAAGGGACAGAGTCCATATCTATTTTTGGAATCACTGGTGGATCTCAAGAGTTAACTAAGCTGCAGGCTGAGATCAGTTTAACTGGTAAAGAGTGGAAGAAACATACTATTGTAACTGGTCCTGATGCGCCTTGCATTCTGGGAATTGACTTTTTGAGACAAGATTGTTTCAAAGATCCTAAGGGTCACAAATGGGCTTTTGGAATAGCATCTGTAGAGATTGAGGATGGTAAATTGAAATTGTCCATTAGGCCTGAACTTTCAGATGAATCCGCAGTTGTGGGACATCATGACATAGAGGATCTGGAAGTGCCAATTGCTACTCAAACTGTTCACCACAGGCAGTACAGAACTAACCGTGACTCTTTGTTGCCCATTCATCAGTTGATTCATCAACTGGAGAGTCAGGCTGTCATCGAGAAAGCTCATTCACCTTTCAACAGTCCCATCTGGCCTGTGTGTAAACTTAAGGGCAATTGGAGACTGACCATTGATTTTCGTGCCCTCAACGAGGTGACTCCACCCATGAGAGCAGCTGTGCCGGACATGCTGGAACTCCAGTACGAGCTGGAATTGAAGGAGGTTAAATGGTATGCTACTGTTGTGGAGGGGTTTCTCTTATTCCTCCTCTGTTAGGGGAAGGTGAGAATTTAATTTGAGGCGGTATTAACTTTTTATAAAATTATTTATTAAAATTACTATTTACAAATTTGTACCACCCCCAACCACTATGTAATTAAGTTCGTTGTGCAAGTTATGAAAACAGTAGGGATATATTTACAGGGATTTGATTATTAAATGGAAATATCAAATTATCAACAACTATAGACAGAGAGAAAGATTCCCTTTAGGCTTAATGCCTCTTAACAACTATACTGTTTGCCCAGCAAGGGCTGAAACTGTGTGTGCTCTTCAGACAGAGATAACTTATATACAAAGGAATTAAAGCTTGCTTAAAGGTGTTGCTCTTAAGTATTAATAATCATGAATCACCCTCCCGGGATTGTGTCACAGCGTGCCCAGTGTTCTGGTCTTGGTGAACCTGGAATCTGTCCCGGCTTGCAGGTGAATGATAAGTGCTCCCAGTCTCTGGGGTAAACAGGATTTCGCTGACCTTCTCTCCTGGTGTGAAGTGGTCTCGGCCTTGGTGCTGCTGCTTCTCCTGGATTCTGTGTGTGTCCAGGGATGATCAGCTGGCAGGATTTCCAGGTGCAGGAGGAGGATTTGTCCCTGTACCTTCTGACACAGTCATCTCACAGCTAGCAGGCTGTGTTTGTAGGTTAGTAGACAGTCTGAAAGGGTCTGCTGAGCCTAGATCTTTCCAGGCTTACAGGACAGTTGTCAAGCAGGGTCTGCCAGGCTGCAGGGGGACTTGAGCTCCGTAGATAAATTCAAGACAGCAAGCCAGTATGTACGGCTGCTCTAGGCTTAGGCAGGGGGCTCTCGGCTCCCCATATATGTAAATGTGCAGGCGTGCATGAGCTCTGCTCCTGAAAGGGTTCGCAGACAGCTTAACTGCACCTTGAGGTCAATGCAAGAGGTCTGAGCCTCATAAGTATGCAAGAGAGTAAGGGCCTGACTCTGTGTCTAGGCCATGCAAGCAGGTCTGTGCTGCTATGTGGATCAGAGAGCTGAGCTTGAGCCTCTAAGTCTGAACCTCTGAACGCTCTGCACACATGGTGCACCTTTGCACCTCTCTTTATAGACTCTGAGCCGAGATTCGTGGCTCATTTGGCCATATAAAGTGACCAATCAGGTTGGCATACAGCCAAACCTTACCTTAATAGGCAGTAGCTGTTTGCCTGGACCTCCCAATAGGGGATTACCTGGGCAGACCCCAGGAGTACACGGACTGGGCGTCTGTTTGTTACACAGTCTGTTTACTACGATGGGTCCTGGCAGAAAAGCATGTCCAGGCATGTAGAGGCATAGAGAGGCCTCAGTTTTAGGGCTCATGCCCCTCCACCGCAGCTACCATAGACATTGCTAATGCTTTCTTCTCTATTACCATAGCAAAGGAGTGCAGGCCTCAGTTTGCATTCACCTGGAGAGGAATCCAGTACCAGTTCAACCGTTTGCCTCAGGGGTGGAAACACAGCTCAACCATCTGTCACTCAGTCATCCACAATGCACTGGAGAAAGGTAACGCTCCAGAGCACATACAGTTCATTGACGACATCATTGTGTAGGGCCAAACCGCTGAGGAAGTCTTCAAGAAAGGTAAAAAAATCATTGACATTCTGTTGCAAGCAGGTTTTGCCATTAAGAGAGACAAGGTCAAAGGACCTGCCAGAGAAATTCAGTTTCTGGGAGTGCAGTGGCAGGATGGTCGCCATCACATTCCTCAGGATGTGATCAATAAAGTCTCCACCATGGCAGTTCCCACCAGCAAGAAGGACACTCTCTCTTTCCTGTGTGCAGTGGGATTTTGGAAACTACACATTCCTGGTTTCAGTCAGATTGTCAAACCTCTGCATGAAGTGACTTGTAAGAGAAACAATTTCGAGTGGGGACCTCAACAACAAGCAGCCTTTGATCAGATCAAGCGAGAAGTAGTCCATGCAGTGGGCTTGGGACCTGTGCGATCTGGTCCGGACATTAAGAACATTCTGTACATGGCTGCCAGTGACAATGGTCCAACTTGAAGCCTTTGGTAGAGAGCTCCAAAGGAGACACGTGGTCGTTCACTTGGTTTCTGGGGACTGTGATGGTTTGGGCTCTTACCCGCCCCCCCACACTTTGTATTTGCCCCAGCTAACTCAGACGGACCCTGGGAATATAGATGAAGCAATTTATTTACAGCTAGCAGAATTTGCAAGCAGCTATTTACAATATATACAGTTATATACAATTATATACAGAAATATACAAAGGATAAACAATACAAAAGCACAACTCCCCTCCCAGAAACCTGAGTCCCCAGGAGGGGCTCTCAAACCACCCCAACACCTCCCCCGGCCCTCTCAACCTTACCCCAGTTCTCAGGAAGGAGAGGTGCAGCCAAGAGGTTAGGGAGTAAGGTTAGTGGGAGCAGGGTTAATGAGATGTGACCAGGTCTGAAGGCAAAGGCAGAAGAGAAGAACAAAATGGAGAAAGTTTACTTTTTCTTCCCAGAGTTCTCAGCGTGACTGTGAGAGAAGTTGACATCAATTGTTTTTCATTTCACTGCCTGTTATCAAATTCTTTTACCAAAACATTCCAGCTTGCTTCAAACTAGCACAGGGACGTAGCTACAGAGGTTCAGAGGCAAATTACACTGCAACTGAGAAAGAGATACTAGCAGCCTATGAGGGAGTGAAAGCAGCTTCTGAAGTGATTGGAACTGAGTCACAATTGCTTTTAGCTCCTAGACCTCCAGTTCTAAACCGGATGTTCAAAGGCAAAGGTTCAATACCGCATCATGCCACAGATGCAACCTGGTCTAAATGGATGGCTTTGATAACCCAACGAGCACGAATGGGTAATCTTGATCGACCTGGTCTGGTGGAGGTGATCACCAACTGGCCAGAAGGCACAGACTGTACCAAACCTCCAGAGGAGAAAGCAACCCGTGCTGAAGAAGCTCCTCCCTATGGTGATCTCTCTGATCAGGAAAAGAACTATGCTGTGTTCACAGGTGGTTCCTGTCATCCTGTTGGGAACAAGCGAAGATGGAAGTCAGCAGTCTGGAATCCTACCAGGAGAGTTACTGAAGCAAGAGATGGAGAAGGAGAATCCAGTCAGTTTTCTGAGGTAAAAGCTGTCCAACTTGCTCTCGATGTGGCTGAACATGAGAATTGGCCTATCCTTTACCTCTACACCGACTCATGGGTGGTAGCCATTGTTCTTTGCAGTTGGCTAAAGGACTGGAAGAAGCATGGTTGGCAGAGGAAAGGAAAGCCTATTTGGTGTGCTGATCTATGGCAGGACATTTATGCACAACTGGAGAGAATTCCAGTGAAGGTGCGGCACGTAGAAGAACACATGCCCAAGAGGAGAGCCACTGAGGAACACCAACACAACAGGAACCATCTGTGTACAAAGCATAGTTCTTTTCCTGATCAGAGAGATCACCATAGGGAGGAGCTTCCTCAGCACGAGTTATTTTCTCCTCTGGAGGTTTGGTACAGTCTGTGCCTTCCGGCCAGTTGGTGATCACCTCCACTAGACCAGATCGATCAAGAGTACTTGATGAAGAAGTGGCTCAGAGGTTGGTGCCTCCAACATAACTTTGGATTCTTTGATCTTGGGGAACTTCATCTTGCCACAGGTCTGCAATCAGCAGATGGGATACAACTGTCACAGAAGGGGAGAAGGACCCTGGCACATAAGCTGGCTGGGCTTGTTGAGAGGGCTTTAAACTAGAATGGAAGGGGGAGGGGGTTAAAAATGACAGCACCAGAGAGAAATCAAAGGGAATTGAGGATGGTAGGCTAGAGCTAGGGGTAAAGGCAGCAGCCCAGCTGAAGTGCATGTGCACTAATGCACGCAGTATGGGTAACAAACAAGAGGAGCTGGAAGCTCTGGTGCTGGAGGAAAACTATGATAGTGTCGCCATCACTGAAACATGGTAGGATGGCTCACATGATTGGAGTGCTGTAATCAATGGCTACAGACTCTTCAGGAGAGACAGGCAAGAGAGAAAGGGCAGGGGAGTGGCACTGTATATTAGAGATGCTCTGGATGTCATGGAGGAAGAAATCAAGGATGATCAAGTTGAGTCATTATGGGTGAGACTTAAGGCAAAGGCCAACAAGGCTGATATCCTGGTTGGAGTCTGTTACAGACCACCCAACCAGGAAGAAGAGGTTGATTTATTACTCTTTAAGCAACTGGAGGCTGCCTCAAGATCACCTGCCCTTGTTCTGGTGGGCGACTTTAACCTACCAGACAACTGCTGGGACTTAAACACTGCAGAGAAGAAGCAGTCTAGAAGGTTTCTGCAATGTGTGGAAGACAACTTCCTATCCCAGCTGTTACGTGAGCCTACCAGGGGGGCAGCCCTGCTTGACCTGCTGCTCACAAATAGAGAAGGGCTGGTGGGGGATGTGGTGGTTGGAGGCTGCCTGGGGTCCAGTGACCATGAAATTATAGAGTTTTCAATACATGGGGAAACCAGGAGGGGCATCAACAGAACCTCCACGCTGGACTTTCGAAGGGCAGACTTCAGCCTATTTAAGGAACTAATTCAGAAAGTTCCTTGGGAAATAGCCCTTGAAAACAAAGGGGTCCAGGAAGGTTGGACCTGCTTCAAGAAAGAACTCCTGAAGGCACAGGAGCAGGCAGTGCTACTGAGCCTGAAGACGAGCCAACGAGGGAGGCAGCCAGTTCACAAAGTGTAGTCCATCATCCTACGTGGAGGGAAGTGCTTACAGAACTAGCCACTCTAGGGAGACAAATGGGTTATCATGATCCGTTATCTGTGCCAGAATCTGTCTTTCAGAAGGAAAAGCAGTCTGGAGGCAGGAGCAGCTCTGCATCACGAGGAAAACACCAAACAGTGCGACATGCCTGGACATCTGGTAACCCTAATGAGAGTCCACGATCGAGCCCACAATCAAGTCCCAGGAGGAGCCCTGAGCTTAATCGTCGCTCTGAATCTGGAGTAATGTGGGTACCGAGTTCTCAAGGTAGGGGTGTAATCCCACTGCAGGAGCAGAAGTATGCAGTGAAACCTCGTAATGTGTTTCGGAGGAAACAGGTAGGGCGTGATCCTGTGAAGACTGAGCTCAGTGTTATGAGTAAGTCCATATCTGATATTAAAAGGATATTAGAACATTTGAAAGGAAATGGTGACGGAAAGGTGAAGCAGAACCGTAAGAAAGGCTCTGCAAACACGTCTCCTACCAAGTCAGGTTCTCCTGATCGGGGAGGGGATAAGAACAAATCAAAAAACTAGGTGTGGCGATGAATGATTCAGGCCACACTCATCGCTCTGTTTCTGAATGTCGATGGTCTGAAAACCCTGAACCCTATGTCATGATTCCTACTGGACCAACTAGAGCTGCTGTCAAATACCTAATAGATACAGGTGCACAAATTACAGTGCTAAATGCACAACTAGCAAAGCATCTGAAAATATTGCCATCCCGGAGAAAGGTAAACATAACAGGTGTTACAGGACAACCTGAAACATGCTATTCAGCCAAAGCACAGCTGTGGCTACCTGGGGAGAAAAGAAGTACCCTGGTAGAGTTAGCATTGGGTTCGTGTAAACATAATATCCTTGGATTTGATGTTCTAGCAGGTAGAAGATGGCATCTTCCTGACGGAACATTGTGGAGCTTTGGTGCTTATGAGGTGAGGAATAAGAGGCAAAGGTTAGTCCGTACTTGCGTTCGCTTATTGCAAACAGCTCCTCCATTGCCAAAGTCACACATTACTTGTGTTGCACAGTATCCATTGCCAGCTGCAGCTAAGCAAGGTATCACTGAGGTGATAGCTGATCTTGAAAAGAGACAGATTATCACTAGAACTCATTCTCCTTACAATTCACCTGTTTGGCCAGTCCGAAAACAGAATGGCCGATGGAGATTGACGGTAGATTTCCAGAAGCTAAATAGTAACACTCCTCCTCTTACTGCAGCAGTTCCTAGTCTTTCATCCACAGTGACAGCAATCCAAGCGGCTTCTCACACCTGGATGGCGACTCTAGATGTGAAGGACATGTTCTTCATGGTGCCATTGAGAGAAGAGGACAAACCGCAGTTTGCTTTTACCTGGCAAGGTATTCAGTACACATTCAACAGTCTTCCACAAGGGTACAAACACAGCGCAACCATTGCACACAATGCATTGGCAGCTTTGCTTGACACTGTTCAACTTCCTAAGGATGTTAAGATGTACCATTACATTGATGATATCTTGGTGGGAGGGAATGACAAGGAGCAAGTTGGTGCAGTGGCTGAGAATATCCGAGAACTGTTGACTAACCAGGGTTTGACCATTCCAAAGGAAAAGTGTCAAGGTCCAAGTCAAGAGGTAAAATTCCTGGGATCATGGTGGGTAGCAGGTGCAGTGTCTGTGCCAGACGACACTCTTCAGAGCATTGAAAAAGGCCAAATACCCCAAAATAGAAAAGAGTTACAACAATTGTTGGGTACTAGAGTTACAACAATTGTTGGGTACTCTGGGTTACTGGAGGAAACATATTCCAGGTTTCTCTGTAATTGCCCGTCCTCTGTATGATTTGCTTAAGAAGAACAAGCATTGGGATTGGACTCCAGAACATTCTGATAGCCTGAGGTTTCTCAAGGATGAACTAAAGGCATATCAGAAGTTGGGGCCCTTACACCCAAAAGATGCCCTGAGGGCTGAATGGGGTTTTTCCGCGAATGCCTCATACTGTGGAATTTTCCAGAGAGGACCCAATGGTCCTAGTAGAGCTCTCATGTTTTCATCAACAGCATTCAAAGAGGCCGAAATTCGGTACTCAGATTGGGAAAAGGGACTTCTTTCCCTAACTCGAGCTGTTAAGGAAGCAGAAAAGCTTCGTACTACACAAGATGTTGTAGTACAAGGCCCATTTCCTCTGCTAAAAGCGATCCTTAAAGGATCTCCTCCACCAGAAGGAATTGCCCAAAAGGCTACTGTTAGAAAGTGGTATGCCTACTTAGAGGGAATTTCACAGCTGATGCCGCTGAAAGAGGGACCTACAAAGGTATCCAAACTTCAGCAACCCATAAATCCTGATAAAGCTCTGCTTGGTCAGCCATATAAGCCTTCTCCTATTCAGGTAGCCCCTGAGATGACCGCAAACTCCGATAAATCGGGAGTGTGGTTCACAGATGCATCCTCTCGGAGGGTAGGGGCGAAGTGGCACTACAAAGCCGCTGCCTTGGAGATTGCTACAGGCCGAACCATCACTGAAGAAGGTGATGGCAGTGCGCAGGTAGGGGAGTTGCGTGCTCTCATGCTAGCAGCCGAGAATGGAGCCACAACTATTTACACTGATTCTTATTCCACGTTCAAAGGCGCCACTGAGTGGATTTGCCAGTGGGAAGCGAATCAGTGGAAGGTATCAGGTGTGGAAGTCTGGAGAGTCGAAGACTGGAAAAGGCTATTAGAGATTGGCCGATCCAGACCCCTCAAGGTTGGTTGGGTAGAAGGGCATTCCAAAAAGCAAACACCAGCTACCACCTGGAATAATCAAGCTGATTTCCTGGCAAAGATCAACATAGTGGACGAGGAGAAAAGAGAGTGGTGGAGATTAGCTGAGTGGCTTCATATTAAAAGAGGTCATTCAGGAAAAGCAGACCTTTACTTCGAGTGTAGGTCTAGAGGATGGCCAGTTTCTATGAGTACCTGTAAGGAACTCATTTCATCTTGTCCACAGTGCAGAATCAGGCTTAAAGCAAATCATCCCAATCTAGCTCCAGCACAGCATATCAGAGAGGACAAAAGGTTATGGAGCACATGGCAAATTGACTATGTGGGTCCCTTAAAGCCCTCACACGGGAAGAAATACATACTGGTGGGGGTGGAGGTGGTTTCAGGATTAGTCATGGCTACAGCAACTAGTGCTGCCACAGGAGCTCAAACTATTGAGGTCTTAAAGCAGTGGTTTAGTGTCTTACCAATGCCAGAGTACATCCAAAGTGATAATGGATCTCACTTTACAGCATCTTCTGTACAAGACTGGGCTAAGAGTGAGGGGATTACATGGGTGTTCCATACTCCCTATTATCCTCAAGCTAATGGTATCGTAGAGAGAACAAATGCTTTGATTAAGAAACATGCCATGGTATCCAAAGGTAACTGGGATAAACGCTTGCCATACGCAGTTTTCATTGTGAACAACAGATGGGGTAATTATGGTAGTCCTAAAATAAGGGCATTTTGTCCTGACAATCCAGTGGAGAATGTTAGTCATCCACCAGATAAATCTCAGCACTCTCAACAGTCATTACACAAATTACAGGTGGGACAGCCAGTAATGGTAAACTTACCTTCAATTGGAGTTGTGCCTATGACCCTGACAAAACCAAATGGGTTGTATGCTTGAGAAGCAACTGATGTAAGTGGGAAGACTCATCGTATCAGTGCACGATGGATTCTCCCAGACTTCTGAACTGCTTTTGCATATACCAGGTTTTCTTGCTTTGTAAATGTTCAATAAAGCTTTGTTTATTCAGGGGGGTGGGCATAAGTATTAAGTTAGTTTAAATTAGAGTTATGCTTATGTATTAGTTATGTTAATGGTTAAATATAAGTTGTATTTCATTTTTGCTTTTTCGATTCTTGGCTTAATGTGAGCCAGGGGGTGGAGTATGTCATGGAGAGTAGCAAAAGCCCCTCTAAAGTCTCCATGTCATGCGGATTTCTAATGCCTCACATTCAAGCCAGAAACATCGAAAAACCAAAACAATCTTTCAGTCCCATGGGAAGATTTCTCCCTAGGGTAAGTGAAAGGTAAACACTGGCCATGTTTCCCTTTCACTTGGCCTTGCTTTCCAGACAACAGGGTATTGTTTTGGTTAAGTAGAAACGACTATCTTAGGCCTGCCCAGCACCCGCAGGTGGGCTGGCCTGAGGAGTGGTCTTTATATTGTTTAGGTAATGTTATCCAATTGTATAAATTGCTTACTGTTTTTTACCAATGTATGTGAACAACGTAAAAGTGGTCCGAATTGTGGGCTAGTCCTATTTTGGAACATTATAAAAATGGTGGACAGGCCAGGATCGAGGCTTTTTGGCCCTTGTGCCCTTGCCTTTCTGGACCTCACCCTCGCTCCTTCCTCGGACAACAAGCTGCTTGCCGATCTAGCCTCGCCTCGGGCGGATACCCCGAGCCGCAGAGGCAGGAAAGCCTGCATATACCTGGACTCTCATCGGGAGAAAGGGACTCCCTACCAAGCTACAGACTGTGAGTAGCTGACGAACTATTAACTCAAACCAGAGACTCAAAAGAACTCTCTTTAAACATCATAGACTCTTTAATTTGCCATTTTCGGAAATGTTACTTTGACCTCGATCAAAAGAATTCACAAGGGTGGTGTAGTTTCGGGAAGAGGGAATTCGCATTTTTGCAATAAAGCACTGATAAAATAGTCAACGCCTCGCGTATTTTCCCCATAACTCTGCCGCGAAACTGCGTTCCAGCTCCTAGCCAAGCTGGCAGCTCATGGTTTGGACAGATTCACTCTGTGCTGGATCAAGAACTGGCTGGATGGCAGAGCTCAGAGAGTGGTGGTGAATGGTGCCACATCCAGTTGGCAGCCAGTCACTAGTGGTGTTCCCCAAGGATCAGTGCTGGGCCCAGTCCTGTTCAATATCATTATTGATGACCTGGACGAGGGCATTGAGTCCAGCATCAGTAAGTTTGCAGATGACACCAAGCTAGGAGCAGGTGTTGATCTGTTGGAAGGTAGGAGAGCCCTGCAGAGGGACCTGGACAGGCTGGATGGGTGGGCAGAGGCCAATGGGATGACATTTAACAAGGCCAAGTGCAGGGTTGTGCACTTTGGCCACAACAACCCCAAGCAGCGCTACAGGCTGGGGACTGAGTGGCTGGAGAGCAGCCAGGAGGAAAGGGACCTGGGGGTACTGATAGACAGTAAGCTGAAGATGAGCCAGCAGTGTGCCCAGGTGGCCAAGAGAGTCAATGGCATCCTGGCCTGCATCAGGAACAGTGTGGCCAGTAGGACCAGGGAGGTTATTCTTCCCCTGTACTCAGCACTGGTCAGACCATACCTTGAGTACTGTGTCCAGTTCTGGGCCCCTCAATTCAAGAAGGATGTTGAGGTGCTGGAACATGTCCAGAGAAGGGCAACAAAGCTGGTGAGGGGCCTGGAGCACAAATCCTATGAGGAGAGTTTGAGGGAGCAGGGCCTGTTTAGCCTGGAGAATAGGAGGCTCAGGGGTGATCTTATTACTGTCTACAACTACCTGAAGGGACATTGTAGCCAGGTGGGGGGTGGCCTCTTCTCCCAGGTAACCAGCAATAGAACAAGCTGACTGTCACGGAAGGTAGTTTGGGAGGTTGTGGGGAAAATACGTGGAGGCGCACTTGTGGATTTTCAAGTGATTTATTGCTCAAACACGGAGATCCCCCTCCCGAACTAAATTCCCCACGTGAGTTCTTTTAGGATTGAAGTTGTAGAATAACATTTCAGAAAATAGCAGATAAAGGAGAGTCTGTGATTTTCATAGAGTTCTTTTGAGTCTTTAAAGTTACTCAGTCTTTAGGTGAGGAGTTCTTTCTTTGGTTTACTCATGATTCAGCGCTTCAGATTAGCAGGATTCGAAGTTTGGGCGGTGTCCCTTTGTTCGTCAGGATCGGGCCCAAACGGGTTTCGGGCCTCTGCGGGCCCCTCGTCGGGCAGGGCCGATCAGGAATGAGAGGTCACCGGCGCAGAAGCGAGGCAAGCAGGCAAGCTAGTGAGCAAGCAGGTGGGAGCAGGTACCAGCAAGCAAGCATCCGATCCAGGAAGGCACACCATTTTTATAATGTTCAAAAGAGGTGTAACCCACCAGTCCAGGCTACTTTACGTTATTCTTACAGATTGGCACAAAATATAATTATTCCATATAATTGGACAAATTTTACCAAAACAACTTCTAAGACCACCCCAAGTTCGGCCCACACCAGGTGTTGAGCGGGCATGAGAACTGCCGTTCCCCCTAACCAAAACAGTGGCCATTGTTTACCTTTTATCTCGACTAGGGAGAGACTTTCTCATGGGACTGAAGGATTGTTTTGGTTTTGCGATGCTCTTGGCATTAATGTGAGACACTATAACTTTCACAACAAGGAGGCCTGCTAAGGGCTTCTGCTACCCTCCATGTCAGGGACACAGTCTCAAGTTGTGCCAGGGTAGGTATAGGCTGGATATTGGGAAGAAGTTCTTCACAGAGGGAGTGATTTCCCATTGGAATGGGCTGCCCAGGGAGGTGGTGGAGGCACCGTCCCTGGGGGTCTTCAAGAAAAGACTGGATGAGGCACTTAGTGCATGGTCTAGTTGATTGGATAGGGCTGGGTGGTAGGTTGGACTGGATGATCTTGGAGGTCTCTTCCAACCTGGTTGATTCTATGATTCTATGATTCTATACCCATTAGTGCTCGTTGGGTTATCAAAGCCATCCATTTAGACCAGGTTGCATCTGTGGCATGATGCGGTACTGAACCTTTGCCTTTGGACATCCAGTTTAGAACTGGAGGTCTAGGAGCTAAAAGCAACTGTGACTCAGTTCCAATCACTTCAGAAGCTGCTTTCACTCCTTCGTAGGCTGCTAGTATCTCTTTCTCTGTTGGGGTGTAATTTGCCTCTGAACCTCTGTTGCTATGACCCCAGAAACCGAGTGGACGACCACATGTCTCATTTAGAGCTCTCTGACAAAGGCTCCAAGCTGGACCATTGTCACTGGCAGCCGTGTACAGAACGTTCAGATTGTCCGGAGCAGATCGCACAGGTCCTAATCCCACTGCATGGACAACTTCTCTTTTGATTTGATCAAAGGCTGCTTGTTGTTCAAGTCCCCACTCGAAATTGTTTCTCTTACGAGTTTCATCATGCAGAGGTGTCGGAGGATGGAGACTGGTGCGACGAGAGATCGGGGCACTGAGAGTCGACTCTGTGGCTACTGTGCAGCAGTGCGTTTTATTAGGGCGATGCAACGATTTTTGTGGCCCCAAAAAGGGGTGTACACAACTAACTTAGTTTGGGATTGGTACAACTTGAAGGTACAGATTGGCTCCAAGTTAAGTGTAAGGCAGAGATAGGTTAGCCTTCTGTAAACAACCTGAGGCTCCCACCCAGGGGGGCTGGCCACCTAATGAATACATTCCAATAGATTCAGTTCTCTCCACTATCCCTTTCCTCCTCCTGGCTGGAGGCAGGGCACCCCTAATGCTGAACATGGCATGTGGGGTGTACACAATGATTGGTGTTGTTGTGAGAGAAATTGCAATTGTTGGTATAATTGCAGTTGCTCTCGGGAGCTGAAGAAGTGACAACTACTTTCCTGGCATTGTTGCCTCGGTTTCTGCCACTCCGCAGATCCCTGACTCTCTTTGAAAGAGCTGAAGTAGGTTTACCATCCCATTTGTTCATATTCTCACCGTATGTGTCACGAAGAAGTATCGACAGTGACGCACGTGATTGCTGATATCTAGGTGGAATTTGTCTCCTCCTGGGCTGGAATTGCCTTGCAGGAGTTGGGCGTCTGTTCCCGATGGCAGAAACATGCACCCATTCAGATGATGCAGGAATGGTATCCTTTACCAGATTGGTAATGTTTCTGAGATCCTCCTTCAGTTCTTTCATGCTGTCTTTGATGCCATCCTTAATGCTATCTCTAATACCATCTTTAAGCTCTGTACCCAGAGTCTTTATGGCAGAGACTAGCCCAGAATGTGACAAGCTGTCCTCTATCTGCCTGAGCTGGTCAGTGAACTCACCAACAGTGAAAGACCTTCCATTATCACTCCTTGATAGAAACTTGCTGGCCAAGATGTTAGCATAGGATGAAGGAGAAAGCTTAATAAGCTTCTTCATGAGACCTGTTCCAAGAGGAATGTCATCAGGATCATGTGTGCCATGATCTCCATAAAGCACTTCCTTCACAGCAAACTCCTTCAGAAGCTTAATTCCCTGCTCAATGGTGTTCCACTTCTTGGCAGCCCATGGCAGATCATCTCGGGAAGGATATCTCATAGCCACAGCCAACAGAAGGCGTGTCCACAAGCTAACCTTACCAAGAGGACTTGCTAGGTATTTGTCCACTCTACTCTCCTTGGTGAGTGGTCCCAGCTGCTTGGCAGACTTGTCTCCTACCTGCAGGGCATTGGCACCAATAGTACGGCATCTCACTAGCCAGCTTAGGATTGACTCACCTGATTCCCTTGAGTATTCCTTTCTAACTTCCCTGACCTCTCTAAGAGGATCGTTGGAGTCCTGGATATCATCCTCCTCCTCTTCCTCTTGTTGATCTGGTTGTCTCTGGCCTAGAAACAGAACCTTCCTCATAGCACTCTTAAACTCATAGAATCATAGAATCATAGAATCAACCAGGTTGGAAGAGACCTCCAAGATCATCGAGTCCAACCTATCACTCAGCCCTATCCAGTCAACTAGACCATGGCACTGAGTGCCTCATCCAGTCTTTTCTTGAAGACCCCCAGGGACGGTGCCTCCACCACCTCCCTGGGCAGCCCATTCCAATGGGAAATCACTCTCTCTGTGAAAAACTTCTTCCTAACATCCAGCCTATACCTACCCTGGCACAACTTGAGACTGTGTCCCCTTGTTCTATTGCTGGTTGCCTGGCAGAAGAGGCCAACCCCCACCTAGCTACAATGCCCCTTCAGGTAGTTGTAGACAGTAATAAGATCACCCCTGAGCCTCCTCTTCTCCACGCTAAACAGGCCCAGCTCCCTCAACCTCTCCTCATAGGATTTGTGTTCCAGGCCCCTCACCAGCTTTGTTGCCCTTCTCTGGACATGTTCCAGCACCTCAACATCTTTCTTGAATTGAGGGGCCCAGAACTGGACACAGTACTCAAGGTGTGGCCTGACCAGTGCTGAGTACAGGGGAAGAATAACCTCCCTTGTCCTACTGGCCACACTGTTCCAGATGCAGGCCAGGATGCCATTGGCTCTCTTGGCCACCTGGGCACACTGCTGGCTCATCTTCAGCTTACTATCTATCAGTACCCCCAGGTCCCTTTCCTCCTGGCTGCTCTCCAGCCACTCAGTCCCCAGCCTATAGCGCTGCTTGGGGTTATTGTGGCCGAAGTGCAGAACCCTGCACTTGGCCTTGTTAAATCTCATCCCATTGGCCTCTGCCCACCCATCCAGCCTGTCCAGGTCCCTCTGCAGGGCTCTCCTACCTTCCAACAGATCAACACCTGCTCCTAGCTTGGTGTCATCTGCAAACTTACTGATGATGGACTCAATGCCCTCGTCCAGATCATCAATAAAGATATTGAACAGGACTGGGCCCAGCACTGATCCTTGGGGAACACCACTAGTGACTGGCTGCCAACTGGATGTGGCACCATTCACCACCACTCTCTGAGCTCTGCCATCCAGCCAGTTCTTGATCCAGCACAGAGTGAATCTGTCCAAACCATGAGCTGCCAGCTTGGCTAGGAGCTTCTTGTGGCAGACAGTGTCAAAGGCTTTGCTGAAGTCCAAGTAGACTACATCCACAGCCTTCCCCATATTCACCAGGCGGGTAACCTGATCATAAAAGGAGATCAGGTTGGTGAGGCAGGACCTGCCCTTCCTAAAGCCATGCTGGCTGGGCCTGATCCCTTGGCTATCCTGTAGGTGCTTTGTGATGGCACCCAAGATGACCTGTTCCATGACCTTGCCTGGCACTGAGGTCAGGCTCACAGGTCTGTAGTTTTCTGGCTCCTCCTTACGACCCTTCTTGTGTATGGGAATCACATTGGCCAGCTTCCAGTCTTCAGGGACCTCTCCAGTGAGCCAGGACTGCTGATAAATGATGGAGAGTGGCTTGGCCAGCTCAGCTGCCAGCTCTCTCAGCACCCTAGGGTGGATCCCATCCGGTCCCATGGACTTGTGAGGATCCAAGTGACTCAGCAGATCCCTTACTGCTTCCTCATGGATTAGAGGGGGACTGTACTGGTCCCTGACTCCATCCACCACTTCAGGAGTCCAGCTGTCCTGGAGACAACCTGTCCCACTATTGAAGATTGAGGCAAAGAAGGTGTTAAGCACCTCTGCCTTTTCCTCATCCTTTGTCACTATGTTCCCCTCTCTATCTAGTAAGGACTGGAGGTTGTCCTTGGCCCTTCTCTTGCCATTCATATATTTAAAGAAACACTTTTTATTTTCCTTGGCAGCCGTGGCCAGCCTGAGCTCCAAGTGGGCTTTTGCCTCTCTAATTTTTCCTTTACAAGACCTAGCAACCTCCTTGAACTTCTCCTGGGACACCTCCCCTCTTTTCCAAAGGTGATACACTCTCTTTTTAATCTTTAATTCCTTCAGCAGCTCCCTGCCCATCCAGCCTGGCTGCCTCCCTCGTCAGCTCATCTTCCGGCTCAGTGGCACTGCCTGCTCCTGTGCCTTCAGGAGTTCTTTCTTGAAGTAGGTCCAACCTTCCTGGACCCCTTTGTTTCTAAGGGCTATTTCCCAAGGAACTTTCTGAATTAGTTCCTTAAATAGGCTGAAGTCTGCCCTACGGAAGTCCAGTGTGGAGGTTCTGTTGATGCCCCTCCTGGTTTCTCCATGTATTGAAAACTCTATAATTTCATGGTCACTGGACCCCAGGCAGCCTCCAACCACCACATCCCCTACCAGCCCCTCTCTATTTGTGAGCAGCAGGTCAAGCAGGGCTGCCCCCCTGGTAGGCACTCGTAACAGCTGGGATAGGAAGTTGTCTTCCACACATTGCAGAAACCTTCTAGACTGCTTCTTCTCTGCAGTGTTTAAGTCCCAGCAGATGTCTGGTAGGTTAAAGTCGCCCACCAGAACAAGGGCAGGTGATCTTGAGGCAGCCTTCAGTTGCTTAAAGAGTATTAAATCAACCTCTTCTTCCTGGTTGGGTGGTCTGTAACAGACTCCAACCAGGATATCAGCCTTGTTGGCCTTCGCCTTAAGTCTCACCCATAATGACTCAACTTGATCATCTTTGATTTC
The DNA here is from genome assembly GCF_015220805.1 of Pogoniulus pusillus. Lineage (NCBI taxonomy): Eukaryota > Metazoa > Chordata > Aves > Piciformes > Lybiidae > Pogoniulus > Pogoniulus pusillus. Next base: position 1,877,714 of record NW_026974535.1, on the reverse strand, counting down.
TACCTCCATGACATCCAGAGCATCCCTAATATACAGAGCCACTCCCCCGCCCTTTCTCCCTTGCCTGTCTCTCCTGAAGAGTCTGTAGCCATTGATTACAGCACACCAATCATGTGAGCCATCCCACCACATTTCAGTGATGGCGACAATATCATAGTTTTCCTCCAGCACCAGAGCTTCCAGCTCCTCTTGTTTGTTACCCATACTGCGTGCATTAGTGTACATGCACTTCAGCTGGGCTGCTGCTTTTACTCCTAGCTCTAGCCTACCATCCTCAATTCCCTTTGATTTATCTCTGGTGCTGTCATGTTTAACCCCCTCCCCCTTCCATTCTAGTTTAAAGCCCTCTCAACAAGCCCAGCCAGCTTATGTGCCAGGGTCCTTCTCCCCTTCTGTGATAGTTGTGTCCCATCTGCTGATTGCAGGCCTGTGGCAAGATGAAGTTCCCCAAGATCAAAGAATCCAAAGTTATGTTGGATGCACCAACCTCTGAGCCACTTGTTCATCAAATATGCTTTCCTATTCTTCTCTGTATTCCAGCCTGTGACTAAGGGTATAGATGAAAAGATTACCTGTGCCCCTGCTCCCTCAACTGCTTTCCCCAGTGTCTTAAAGTCCCTTTTGATAGCTTTTAGCCCTCTGTTATTAATCTCATCATTCCCTGCCTGTATAACTAATAAGGGATAGTAGTCAGAGGGCTGCACTACAGTAGGCAGCCTCCTGGTAACATCCCTGACCCGGGCTCCAGGGAGACAGCAGAGCTCCCTGTGGAAGGGGTCTGGCCGGCATATGGGGCCCTCTGTTCCCTGCAGAAGGGAATCACCAATAACAATTACCCTCCTCTTTTTCTTCTGGGTACTTGTTCTGATGCGAGGGGGCAACTGATTTGTCTCAGTTGCCCTCCCAGCCGGTGATGCTTCTGCCTGCTCCAGGATCACCTCATCCTCAACCTCTAGTGCCCTATATCTGTTATGTAAGGGCAGCTGGGGATGTGAAGATGGCTGGAAGGGTTTTCCCTTGCCCCTTCTGGCAGGCACCTGCATCCATTCTTCTTGGTTGCTCTGTTTGTCTCCCTCTGGCAAGGGGGACTGCAGAGCATGTTGCTCTTTTGTACCTTCCCTTTCAGCCTTCAGTCGTTCCACCTCTCCCTTGAGTTCAGCCACCAGGTTAAGCAGACAATCAATCTGCTCACACCTAATGCAGCCATTGCCTGTGTCGAGTGCCAGGCTCCAGCACTCCTCACATCCAGACGTCTGGACGCCTGCACTCCTACAGGTGGGCTCTGTTTGGGTGCCCACAGTTTTACAAGTATTATACAGCTTGGACCTAGTTCGAACCATGTCTGCTATCCTGAAGGTCCGGTGCAAGTTGTTAGGTGTGGTGGGTTGGTTTGTTGTTTTTTGGTTTTTTTTTTTTTCCCCAGCGGCGCGCGCTGCGCTGCGCTCAGCAGAGACACCTAGCTCCTCGTTTAAATGTGCCGCTCGCCAGGCACCGCCCTCTGACTCACCTTCCTGTGAGCACTTAGCGCCTGCTTGCCGCTCCCTCCCTCCCTCTGGGCTCCTCAGATCGAGAGAGCCTCAAGAAAAGAGGAGAAAAAAGGCTGCGAGAAAGCGCGTTTCAGCTGAGCTAGCCTGGGTCCTGCACTCTTGCCGAACCAGGCTGTGGAACCATGCTCTTTCTTGGCAGCCAACCTCACAGCGCTCTTCTCATTTGAGTACTGGGATCTCAGCATTTTTGCCAGGTCCCAAAGACTAAATGCCTCCTCTTCCTCACCAGAGGTCCCCTCTCTTACATCCTCCTTTGAATCACACTTTGTCAAAAACTGTGTCTTGGCTTTTGCCTTAGCAGGTGCCAAAAAAACCTGCACAGCAACAGACTTTGATGTGTCTGCTGGAGGGTTTGTGTGGAAGAATTTCTCACCAGTCGAGGACATAAAGTCATAAACATGGGTAACTGGCGCTGAGAACGTCCTTGGTTCCCAGCGGGGCCAGGAAACCGAGATGTAAACAACTGAGCACCCCACACACAGCTGCAGTGGGCAGAGACTAGATAACCAAGGGGGCTGGAGTGGGTGGTCTGGGAGGCTGACCCTTAGAATGTTGTGATAAGTTAACCTATGCACACCTTACATGTAACTCTGGACCCTCTGACTGTAACCAATCTTAAGCTGAGCACACCTCTTGCTAGAACGCATATAAGTCACTGTATCACGGAAATAAAGGGGGATTTGACCATCTAACCATATTGGTGAACAAAGAGTCATCTTCCCATAGCGCTCCACCGAACGTGATTCCCAACATCTGGCGCTCGAACAGAGGAGTCAGGACACAAGCCGGCCGCAGGTGAGACTGCGTGGGGGCCGGAGGGTTGGCCCGAAGACAGAGGGGTCCGATCAACTTGTGGGACGTTCTCCGTATCGGAGAGAGTAAGCGTCATTCGGTGCCGCTGGGCCGGGTAGCGCTGCCCCGAGGTGGCAGTAGTCTGGACGTTCATTTCCGGAGTGAACAGCCCGTGTGTAAGGCAGGTAAGGCCCACAGTGGATTTGCTGGGGCACTGCGTCTGCTGGCGTATTTATCTTGTGAGAGAAGTTCGCCGGACACTGAGCTCTGAGAGCTGCTGGCCCGGGCGTATGCGCAGGGTCATGCGAGTAAAGAGCCTCCCGTGATTTTAACATCGAAAGTGCAGCGGGAGGTCGGAGAGATGCGCTTGGGACTGAGTTGTTGCGGCTGCCTATAGCGACTCACTGACACACCCATGATGGCGGCTGCCCGTAGCGACTCACTAACACGCCCATGATGGCGGCTGCCCGTAGCGACCTGCCGGCAGCCAGTTACAATCGCTTCTCAGCTTGGAAAAGTTTTCGGCCCTGCCGCGCGGAGGGCGGCTGCCTGCCGCTGTGTGTACTGTGTCGAATCTGCCGCTGTAGCCCGCGCGTCCCCGCGGATGGCTGCATGCGATACGGGACACGGACTTTTAGTTTTCAGCCGGTACAAGACGTTACTGAATGTACAGAGGAACGGACGGTAAAGAGAGAATGGACCGACGGCAGACGCGACCGCACCGGATGGCTCGGGACCCTCCCTTTCCTGCAGCTCGGCAGAACAGTCTTCAGATCCGCCCCCTTCACTGCCGCACGCCTGCCCCATCTCCAACGGACCGCATCCCAAAGCCGAGGGGTCTCCCGCGAGTCTTCAACAACTGGGGGACTGAGGGAGATGCTGAGGGGGTCGGTGGGGTGGGAAGGATTTGTGGGTTTCCTTGAGTCGTTTCAGAGTTTAGTCAATTTACCTTTGTATAGCTACAGTGAGATTAGCAATTCGATAGCTCACAGCTTCACCTCTGCCTTTTCCTTTTTCTCTGTCTGTCTTGAAGAGTCTGAGAGGACAGACGGCAGTTTGGGAGTTTTCAGAGTAGATTTCATGTTGTGTACTAAGGATCGATAGTGGGATGGGAGTCGGACGAAAACAAGAAGTGGTGGCTGACCTGAAACAGCTGGGGGTTGGGCAAGCTGGAGGGCCGAGGACAAAAGCGGCGCTGCGGCTGCTGGCCTCCTCCCCCTCCTCCTCCCCCCCTCTAGCCACCTGTGGAGGGCCCGCGGGGACCCGTTCCCCCCCCCGCCCGTTGTTTCTCTTACGGATTTTTTTTTCCCTGCTAGGAGGCAGCGAAGCCTCGAAGCTGTTTAGACAATGCCAGATGCGAGGAGAGAGCTCTTCACTGAGAGACTGATTGGATACTGGAATGGGCTCCCCGGGGAGGTGGTAAAGTCGCCGTCCCTGGTGCCCTGGAGCTGTTCAAGGCAGGGTTGGACGTGGTGCTTGGTGCCATGGTCTGACCTTGAGCCCCGTGGTGAGGGGTTGGACTTGATGACCTATGAGGTTTCTTCCAACCCTGATGGTACTGTGATACTGTGCTACTGCAGACAGATGTCAGAAAGTTTATGGAAATGATAGCAAGAATGACAAGGATGACTTAGGACCATTTTTGCCCCTATTACAGGCATGGACACGCACAGGTGTATTTTTTAGTCACCTGATGATAACAGTTTGCATTCGAAATGATAGCTAGTAGTTCCTGGCTGGGGTATTTACCATCACCTTACTGGTTAATTCCTTCTACAGATTAGGCAGCAATGACTTTTGCACCCCCTGCTCAGTGGCAAAAAGAAAAAGAGGGAGATTGCTAGGACATAGCAGAGATGCCAATGCCACTGACTGTGGAAGAATTTCTCACCAGTCGAGGACATAAAGTCATAAACATGGGTAACTGGCGCTGAGAACGTCCTTGGTTCCCAGCGAGGCTAGGAAATCGAGATGTAAACAACTGAGCACCCCACACACAGCTGCAGTGGGCAGAGACTAGATAACCAAGGGGGCTGGAGTGGGTGGTCTGGGAGGCTGACCCTTAGAATGTTGTGATAAGTTAACCTATGCACACCTTACATGTAACCCTGGACCCTCTGACTGTAACCAATCTTAAGCTGAGCACGCCTCTTGCTAGAATGCATATAAGTCACTGTATCATGGAAATAAAGTGGATTTGACCATCTAACCATATTGGTGAACAAAGAGTCATCTTCCCATAGCGCTCCACCGAACGTGATTCCCAACATCTGGCGCTCGAACAGAGGAGTCAGGACACAAGCCGGCCGCAGGTGAGACTGCGTTGGGGGCCGGAGGGTTGGCCCGAAGACAGAGGGGTCCGATCAACTTGTGGGACGTTCTCCGTATCGGAGAGAGTAGGCGTCATTCGGTGCCGCTGGGCCGGGTGGCGCTGCCCCGAGGTGGCAGTAGTCTGGACGTTCATTTCCGGAGTGAACAGCCCGTGTGTAAGGCAGGTAAGGCCCACGGTGGATTTGCTGGGGCACTGCGTCTGCTGGCGTATTTATCTCGTGAGAGAAGTTCGCCGGACACTGAGCTCTGAGAGCTGCTGGCCCGGGCGTGTGCGCAGGGTCATGCGAGTAATGAGCCTCCCATGATTTTAAGATCGAAAGTGCAGCGGGAGGTCGGAGACGCACTGTGGGACGCGGTTCTTAGCAACGGCACAGACTCTGAGTCGCCCCGCCAGCTAAGTCCCGCCCGGCGGGAGGTGCTCCGCGCGTTACTAAAGATGGAAGCCGAAAGAAACACGGCGGCGGTGGCTTTCCTGTTACTTCTCCTAGCTCTGCCAGCCGTTCCGAACAGCTCTGACGCGTGCGCGGCGCCAGGTTTCTCCTCCACCCCCGCCCCGAAGAACGAAGGCTCCGTGGTTCGGTTTTTCGGTCTCGGCAGAGCTGCTTCCGTTAAAGGCGTGGCTGGGAAGGTTGCCAGCTCTGTGGCGGAGTTGAAAATGAGCGTGCCGTACGATCCCGGCGGGCACCCGTGTCGCCCGCCGCGCGCCCGCCTCCGCCCTCCTTCCCTACTGGAGCCGCGCCCGGTAGCCCGATTGTAGCCACGTTGACCGCAGGAGCAATACGCGGTTCGCAACAAGGTTGCCGGCGATTTGCCTTTATAGTACCATCTGTGACTGAAGCAGAGCCTGCGAGCCGCTCTGAGCACACAACTTTGCCGCGAGGTATGCAGACCACACCCATGATGGCGGCTGCCTATAGCGACTCACTGACACACCCATGATGGCGGCTGCCCGTAGCGACCCGCCGGCAGCCAGTTACAATCGCTTCTCAGCTTGGAAAAGTTTTCGGCCCTGCCGCGCGGAGGGCGGCTGCCTGCCGCTGTGTGTACTGTGTCGAATCTGCCGTTGTAGCCCGCGCGTCCCCGCGGATGACTGCGTGCGATACGGGACACGGACTTTTAGTTTTCAGCCGGTAAAAGACGTTACTGAAGGTACAGAGGAACGGACGGTAAAGAGAGAACGGACCGACGGTAGACGCGACCGCACCGGACGGCTCGGGACCCTCCCTTTCCCGCGGCTCGGCGGAACAGTCTTCAGATCCGCCCCCTTCACCGCCGCACGCCCGCCCATCTCCGACGGACCGCATCCCAAAGCCGAGGGGTCTCCCGCGAGTCTTCAACAGCTGGGGGACTGAGGGGGATGCTGAGGGGTCGGTGGGGTGGGAAGAGTTTGTGGGTTTCCTTGAGTCGTTTCGGAGTTTAGTCAATTTGCGTTTGTATAGCTACAGGGAGATTAGCAGTTCGATAGCTCACAGCTTCACCTCTGCCTTTTTTTTTCTGGAAGAGCCTGAGAGGGAGGACGGCAGTTTGGAAGTTTTCAGGGTAGATTTCGTATTATGTACTAAGGATAGGTAATAGGGGGAAAGAAGGACGAAAACAGCAAGTGGTGGCTGACCTGAAACAGCTGGGGGTTGGGCGAGCTGGAGGGCCAAGGACAAAAGCGGCGCTGCGGCTGCTGGCCTCCTCCCCCTCCTCCTCCCCCCCCTCTAGCCACCTGTGGAGGGCCCGCGGGGCCCCATTCCCCCCCCGCCCGTTGTTTCTTTTACGGATTTTTTTTTCTGCCGGAGTTATCTCCTCTTACGGATTTTTTTTTTTTCCCTGCTAGGAGGCAGCGAAGCCTCGAAGCTGTTTAGACACTGCCAGATGTGAGGAGAGAGCTCTTCACTGAGGGACTGATTGGATACTGGAATGGGCTCCCCGGGGAGGTGGTAAAGTCGCCGTCCCTGGTGCCCTGGCGCTGTTCAAGGCAAGGTTGGACGTGGCGCTTGGTGCCATGGTCTGACCTTGAGCCCCGTGGTGAAGGGCTGGACTTGATGACCTATGAGGTCTCTTCTAACCCTGATGGTACTGTGATACTGTGCTACTGAAAACAGATGTCAGACAGTTTATGGAAATGATAGCAAGAATGACGAGGATGACTTAGGACCATTTTTGCCCCTGTTACAGGCATGGACACGCACAGGTGTATTTTTTAGTCACCTGATGATAACAGTTTGCATTCGAAATGATAGCTGATAGTTCCTGGCTGGGGTATTTATCGTCACCTTACTGGTTAATTCCTTCTACAGATTAGGCAGCAATGACTTTTGCACTCCCTGCTCAGTGGCAAAAAGAAAAAGAGGGAGATTGCTAGGACATAGCAGAGATGCCAGTGCCACTGACCATGGGTGGAAACTTATACAGACACAGAAGGCACCAAGCAGGACAGACTAGAACTCAGATGCATTGCCTCTCACAGCGAGGGTGTAGGCACTGAGATCCACATTGCAAGTCACTAACCAGATTCTGGACTAGGAACAGGGAATGATAGAGCTTGTAGGCTAATGCCAGTCAGCTCCTTCCCCCAATAACAGATAAAGACAGGACTAGCATAGAAGTTTACTGGAACAGCTGCTAATTGCATGAACTGAGCCTTGTGACAATTCTGACTTTCCCCTTTTCTGAGAATACCATGGTATTGTTATCTTCTTGGATTTTCTTTGCTTTTCTTGAAATTCCTATAGCTGATAGATATTTAGGGTAAGATAAGTTAAGACTAAGGGTTTGTAGTTTTGGGAACTTAGGACATAAGGATGTTATGGGATGTTTTTCTTGGGTACATCTAGGCATTATTGAAAAGGGGAATATGGGTTAGAGGACAGTAGGATAGCAGAAGAAATCTTTTCCTTTTCGGGATTTTTCTAATCACAGCATACAGACTAGGCCAGTGGATCTGCTAGCCTAGGCAATGGATGTGTCTGCATTTGTTCTTGTATCTGCTTGTGTTTGACCATTTATTTTCACAGGCCTTGATGAAGACCAACCTGATTATGACCAACCTGTTTTTTCCTAAAGTGAGCAGAAGTCTTGCTCAGATGGCAGAACTGTGAAAGGACTAGAAAGAAGCACTGACATGATGATTGTATTTGTATGGATCTTTAAGGTTTGGACCATGGCTAATGAATTTGGGTATTTTTACGAGTTTTCAGTGATTGTGGTTTAACGGAATAGGTTCAGTTTAACAGCTTTGTAAAGGCCAAAGCCCACTCAAATTGGCATAAGATGGCAATGTGACTTTTTTCTCTTGCAAGGGCCCTGCAAGAGATAAAAAAAAAAAAAAAACACTGCCCTAAATTCTGAAAGCAGATGAAGAACTGTGGGAAAAGGCCTAAGTAGAATAGACTGATAGTAACATCTAGGGCATATCTTTGTATTGTATTTAGAGGTCTAGTAGTTCTTAAGCACAATAGTCAGACACAGCTCATAGCTAAGGAGTGTAATGAGAACATCGAGTGAATCCAGAACTATGGGAGTCTGAGAAGAATACTCGACAGCTGAGTGATCTGCGAGTCTGCAGCGTCGACTGCCACACAGAGCCAGCGCAGACGTGGCACACCTGCACTCTCCTGTGACTGTGATGTTCATCTGCACTTTTGGGTTTCTGAACGAATGGCTTACTGTCGCTTGCAGAAATAGCTTTTGGGATTGTTAGCTAAGCTTGGGTTGTTAGCTTGCCAGACTAATGCTACTGATGAAAGCTCTAACAGGTTTATTCCTTTTGATTGCAGCACTGTTGATTTGTAGCTGCACCATTCACCCCTGTGTTAAACAGCCTATGATAACTTCCTTAGCAATGAGGGCAGACACTGCGGTTCAAACGACAGTGACAAGGCCCATGTTAGACCCTTAGGTGCTTTTGGAGCAAACAATTGGTGTTATGGTGTCAAAGCATCAAGAAGGGGCCGAGGTCATCTGTTGTGGAACAACAGAACCGCTAAGGCACTTCCCACTGGTGTGTTCCTTATTTGTGGTGATAGAGCCTGGCAAGGCATACCAAGAACGTTTATGGAGGTCCATGTTATCTGGGTAAACTGACAATGTTTGCCCCTCATCTTAGTCAGCTCAGGGACCTAGCCCGACACCAATCTAAGTGATCTTTAAAATTGAGTCCTAGTTGCAATGACAACGTTCAATTGTTATCCACAGCTGCTCGTGTTGCCTTAGCTGTATTTCTACCAGGAGGAGCAGCTGGAAAAGCATTAGTACAGCTAGAGAGACTCGCGTGTTGGTCAGCAAAACAAGCCAACGTCACCACAAAGGTTTTAGGACAACTATTGGTTGATCAAAATAGCCTTCATCATGCCCTATTGCAAAATCGAGGAACCGTTGATTTTCTTTTGCTAGCCCAAGGACACGGCTGCCAGGACTTCGAAGGGATGTGTTGTTTGAATTTATCAGATCATGGTGAGTCCATTCACAAGAGTATAACCTGCTTGAAAGGCCATATTGATAAGATCAAGAAGGAAACATCGATTTTTGATGACTGGTGGCAGAACCTGTTTGGGACAATCCCGGGGTGGTTAAGCAGCTTATTAGGAGAAGGCTTACAGCTATTTGTCATTTTCATAATAATTTTGCTATGCGCTTGTATTGTCTTTGCTTGCATTAAGAAGAGCTTAACTAAGGTAGTTAGCCAGGTGTGGGTTGCTCAAAAGAAAAAGAGGGAATTGTGGAAGAATTTCTCACCAGTCGAGGACATAAAGTCATAAACATGGGTAACTGGCGCTGAGAACGTCCTTGGTTCCCAGCGAGGCTAGGAAATCGAGATGTAAACAACTGAGCACCCCACACACAGCTGCAGTGGGCAGAGACTAGATAACCAAGGGGGCTGGAGTGGGTGGTCTGGGAGGCTGACCCTTAGAATGTTGTGATAAGTTAACCTATGCACACCTTACATGTAACTCTGGACCCTCTGACTGTAACCAATCTTAAGCTGAGCACGCCTCTTGCTAGAATGCATATAAGTCACTGTATCACGGAAATAAAGTGGATTTGACCATCTAACCATATTGGTGAAAAAAGAGTCATCTTCCCATAGCGCTCCACCGAACGTGATTCCCAACACCTTTGAAGCAGAAACACGTTTACATCCTAGCCCCATTGAAGAACCATAGAAATGCCGGTTAGAAAAAGCATTACTTCTGCGTGTAGACCCAGCCAGGAATGGCCTAGCCTGGAATCCCCTGCACCATTATGCAGGTTTCCAGCTGCGTCACACACTGGCAAAAGAAACTTTCTCCTAGATGCTTTCCTTTGAAGCAGAAACACGTTTACATCCTAGCCCCATTGAAGAACCATAGAAATGCTGGTTAGAAAAAGCATTACTTCTGCGTGTAGACCCAGCCAGGAATGGCCTAGCCTGGAATCCCCTACACCATTCTGCAGCTTTCCAGCTGCGTCACACACTGGCAAAAGAAACTTTCTCCTAGCTGCTTTCCTTTGAAGCAGAAACACGTTTACATCCTAGCCCCATTGAAGAACCATAGAAATGCCGGTTAGAAAAAGCATTACTTCTGCGTGTAGACCCAGCCATGAAAGGCCTAGCCTGGAATCCCCTGCACCATTCTGCAGCTTTCCAGCTCCCTCACACACTGGCAAAAGAAACTTTCTCCTAGCTGCTTTCCTTTGAAGCAGAAACACGTTTACATCCTAGCCCCATTGAAGAACCATAGAAATGCCGTTTAGAAAAAGCATTACTTCTGTGTGTAGACCCAGCCAGGAATGGCCTAGCCTGGAATCCCCTGCACCATTCTGCAGCTTTCCAGCTCCCTCACACACTGGCAAAAGAAACTTTCTCCTAGCTGCTTTCCTTTGAAGCAGAAACACGTTTACATCCTAGCCCCATTGAAGAACCATAGAAATGCCGGTTAGAAAAAGCATTACTTCTGCGTGTAGACCCAGCCAGGAATGGCCTAGCCTGGAATCCCCTGCACCATTCATAGAATCATAGAATCATAGAATCATAGAATCAACCAGGTTGGAAGAGACCTCAAAGATCATCCAGTCCAACCTATCACCCAGCCCTAGCCAGTCAACTAGACCATGGCACTGAGTGCCTCATCCAGTCTTTTCTTGAAGACCCCCAGGGACGGTGCCTCCACCACCTCCCTGGGCAGCCCATTCCAATGGGAAATCACTCTCTCTGTGAAAAACTTCTTCCTAACATCCAGCCTATACCTACCCTGGCACAACTTGAGACTGTGTCCCCTTGTTCTATTGCTGGTTACCTGGGAGAAGAGGCCAACCCCCACCTGGCTACAATGCCCCTTCAGGTAGTTGTAGACAGTAATAAGATCACCCCTGAGCCTCCTCTTCTCCAGGCTAAACAGGCCCAGTTCTCTCAACCTCTCCTCATAGGATTTGTGTTCCAGGCCCCTCACCAGCTTCGTTGCCCTTCTCTGGACATGTTCCAGTACCTCAACATCTTTCTTGAATTGAGGGGCCCAGAACTGGACACAGTACTCAAGGTGTGGCCTGACCAGTGCTGAGTACAGGGGAAGAATAACCTCCCTTGTCCTGCTGGCCACACTGTTCCTGATGCAGGCCAGGATGCCATTGGCTCTCTTGGCCACCTGGGCACACTGCTGGCTCATCTTCAGCTTACTATCTATCAGTACCCCCAGGTCCCTTTCCTCCTGGCTGCTCTCCAGCCACTCAGTCCCCAGCCTATAGCGCTGCTTGGGGTTATTGTGGCCAAAGTGCAGAACCCTGCACTTGGCCTTGTTAAATCTCATCTCATTGGCCTCTGCCCACCCATCCAGCCTGTCCAGGTCCCTCTGCAGGGCTCTCCTACCTTCCAACAGATCAACACCTGCTCCTAGCTTGGTGTCATCTGCAAACTTACTGATGCTGGACTCAATGCCCTCGTCCAGATCATCAATAAAGATATTGAACAGGACTGGGCCCAGCACTGATCCTTGGGGAACACCACTTGTGACTGGCTGCCAACTGGACGTGGCACCATTCACCACCACTCTCTGAGCTCTGCCATCCAGCCAGTTCTTGATCCAGCACAGAGTGAATCTGTCCAAACCATGAGCTGCCAGCTTGGCTAGGAGCTTCTTGTGGCAGACAGTGTCAAAGGCTTTGCTGAAGTCCAAGTAGACTACATCCACAGCCTTCCCCACATTCACCAGGTGGGTAACCTGATCATAAAAGGAGATCAGGTTGGTGAGGCAGGACCTGCCCTTCCTAAACCCATGCTGGCTGGGCCTGATCCCTTGGCTATCCTGTAGGTGCTTTGTGATGGCACCCAAGATGACCTGTTCCATGACCTTGCCTGGCACTGAGGTCAGGCTCACAGGTCTGTAGTTTTCTGGCTCCTCCTTACGACCCTTCTTGTGTATGGGAATCACATTGGCCAGCTTCCAGTCTTCAGGGACCTCTCCAGTGAGCCAGGACTGCTGATAAATGATGGAGAGTGGCTTGGCCAGCTCAGCTGCCAGCTCTCTCAGCACCCTAGGGTGGATCCCATCCGGTCCCATGGACTTGTGAGGATCCAAGTGACTTAGCAGATCCCTTACTGCTTCCTCATGGATTAGAGGGGGACTGTACTGGTCCCTGACTCCATCCATCACTTCAGGAGTCCAGCTGTCCTGGAGACAACCTGTCCCACTAGTGAAGATTGAGGCAAAGAAGGTGTTAAGCACCTCTGCCTTTTCCTCATCCTTTGTCACTCTATTCCCCTCTCTATCTAACAAGGACTGGAGGTTGTCCTTGGCCCTTCTCTTGCTATTCATATATTTAAAGAAACACTTTTTATTTTCCTTGGCAGCTGTGGCCAGCCTGAGCTCCAAGTGGGCTTTTGCCTCTCTAATTTTTCCTCTACAAGACCTAGCAACCTCCTTGAACTTCTCCTGGGACACCTCCCCTCTTTTCCAAAGGTGATACACTCTCTTTTTAATCTTTAATTCCTTCAGCAGCTCCCTGCCCATCCAGCCTGGCATTCTGCAGGTTTCCAGCTGCGTCACACACTGGCAAAAGAAACTTTCTCCTAGCTGCTTTCCTTTGAAGCAGAAACACGTTTACATCCCAGCCCCATTGAAGAACCATAGAAATGCCGCTTAGAAAAAGCATTACTTCTGCGTGTAGACCCAGCCATGAAAGGCCTAGCCTGGAATCCCCTGCACCATTCTGCAGCTTTCCAGCTCCCTCACACACTGGCAAAAGAAACTTTCTCCTAGCTGCTTTCCTTTGAAGCAGAAACACGTTTACATCCTAGCCCCATTGAAGAACCATAGAAATGCCGGTTAGAAAAAGCATTACTTCTGCGTGTAGACCCAGCCAGGAATGGCCTAGCCTGGAATCCCCTGAACCATTCTGAAGCTTTCCAGCTCCCTCACACACTGGCAAAAGAAACTTTCTCCTAGCTGCTTTCCTTTGAAGCAGAAACACGTTTACATCCTAGCCCCATTGAAGAACCATAGAAATGCCGGTTAGAAAAAGCATTACTTCTGCGTGTAGACCCAGCCATGAAAGGCCTAGCCTGGAATCCCCTGCACCATTCTGCAGCTTTCCAGCTCCCTCACACACTGGCAAAAGAAACTTTCTCCTAGCTGCTTTCCTTTGAAGCAGAAACACGTTTACATCCTAGCCCCATTGAAGAACCATAGAAATGCCGGTTAGAAAAAGCATTACTTCTGTGTGTAGACCCAGCCAGGAATGGCCTAGCCTGGAATCCCCTGCACCATTCTGCAGCTTTCCAGCTCCCTCACACACTGGCAAAAGAAACTTTCTCCTAGCTGCTTTCCTTTGAAGCAGAAACACGTTTACATCCTCGCCCCACTGAAGAACCATAGAAATGCCGGTTAGAAAAAGCATTACTTCTGTGTGTAGACCCAGCCAGGAATGGCCTAGCCTGGAATCCCCTGCACCATTCTGCAGGTTTCCAGCTGCGTCACACACTGGCAAAAGAAACTTTCTCCTAGCTGCTTTCCTTTGAAGCAGAAACACGTTTACATCCTAGCCCCATTGAAGAACCATAGAAATGCCGGTTAGAAAAAGCATTACTTCTGCGTGTAGACCCAGCCAGGAATGGCCTAGCCTGGAATCCCCTACACCATTCTGCAGCTTTCCAGCTGCGTCACACACTGGCAAAAGAAACTTTCTCCTAGCTGCTTTCCTTTGAAGCAGAAACACGTTTACATCCTAGCCCCATTGAAGAACCATAGAAATGCCGGTTAGAAAAAGCATTACTTCTGCGTGTAGACCCAGCCAGGAATGGCCTAGCCTGGAATCCCCTGAACCATTCTGAAGCTTTCCAGCTCCCTCACACACTGGCAAAAGAAACTTTCTCCTAGCTGCTTTCCTTTGAAGCAGAAACACGTTTACATCCTAGCCCCATTGAAGAACCATAGAAATGCCGGTTAGAAAAAGCATTACTTCTGCGTGTAGACCCAGCCATGAACGGCCTAGCCTGGAATCCCCTGCACCATTCTGCAGCTTTCCAGCTCCCTCACACACTGGCAAAAGAAACTTTCTCCTAGCTGCTTTCCTTTGAAGCAGAAACACGTTTACATCCTAGCCCCATTGAAGAACCATAGAAATGCCGGTTAGAAAAAGCATTACTTCTGTGTGTAGACCCAGCCAGGAATGGCCTAGCCTGGAATCCCCTGCACCATTCTGCAGCTTTCCAGCTCCCTCACACACTGGCAAAAGAAACTTTCTCCTAGCTGCTTTCCTTTGAAGCAGAAACACGTTTACATCCTCGCCCCACTGAAGAACCATAGAAATGCCGGTTAGAAAAAGCATTACTTCTGTGTGTAGACCCAGCCAGGAATGGCCTAGCCTGGAATCCCCTGCACCATTCTGCAGGTTTCCAGCTGCGTCACACACTGGCAAAAGAAACTTTCTCCTAGCTGCTTTCCTTTGAAGCAGAAACACGTTTACATCCTAGCCCCATTGAAGAACCATAGAAATGCCGGTTAGAAAAAGCATTACTTCTGCGTGTAGACCCAGCCAGGAATGGCCTAGCCTGGAATCCCCTACACCATTCTGCAGCTTTCCAGCTGCGTCACACACTGGCAAAAGAAACTTTCTCCTAGCTGCTTTCCTTTGAAGCAGAAACACGTTTACATCCTAGCCCCATTGAAGAACCATAGAAATGCCGGTTAGAAAAAGCATTACTTCTGCGTGTAGACCCAGCCATGAAAGGCCTAGCCTGGAATCCCCTGCACCATTCTGCAGCTTTCCAGCTCCCTCACACACTGGCAAAAGAAACTTTCTCCTAGCTGCTTTCCTTTGAAGCAGAAACACGTTTACATCCTAGCCCCATTGAAGAACCATAGAAATGCCGGTTAGAAAAAGCATTACTTCTGCGTGTAGACCCAGCCATGAAAGGCCTAGCCTGGAATCCCCTGCACCATTCTGCAGCTTTCCAGCTCCCTCACACACTGGCAAAAGAAACTTTCTCCTAGCTGCTTTCCTTTGAAGCAGAAACACGTTTACATCCTAGCCCCATTGAAGAACCATAGAAATGCCGGTTAGAAAAAGCATTACTTCTGTGTGTAGACCCAGCCAGGAATGGCCTAGCCTGGAATCCCCTGCACCATTCTGCAGCTTTCCAGCTCCCTCACACACTGGCAAAAGAAACTTTCTCCTAGCTGCTTTCCTTTGAAGCAGAAACACGTTTACATCCTCGCCCCACTGAAGAACCATAGAAATGCCGGTTAGAAAAAGCATTACTTCTGTGTGTAGACCCAGCCAGGAATGGCCTAGCCTGGAATCCCCTGCACCATTCTGCAGCTTTCCAGCTCCCTCACACACTGGCAAAAGAAACTTTCTCCTAGCTGCTTTCCTTTGAAGCAGAAACACGTTTACATCCTAGCCCCATTGAAGAACCATAGAAATGCCGGTTAGAAAAAGCATTACTTCTGCGTGTAGACCCAGCCAGGAATGGCCTAGCCTGGAATCCCCTACACCATTCTGCAGCTTTCCAGCTGCGTCACACACTGGCAAAAGAAACTTTCTCCTAGCTGCTTTCCTTTGAAGCAGAAACACGTTTACATCCTAGCCCCATTGAAGAACCATAGAAATGCCGGTTAGAAAAAGCATTACTTCTGCGTGTAGACCCAGCCATGAAAGGCCTAGCCTGGAATCCCCTGCACCATTCTGCAGCTTTCCAGCTCCCTCACACACTGGCAAAAGAAACTTTCTCCTAGCTGCTTTCCTTTGAAGCAGAAACACGTTTACATCCTAGCCCCATTGAAGAACCATAGAAATGCCGGTTAGAAAAAGCATTACTTCTGTGTGTAGACCCAGCCAGGAATGGCCTAGCCTGGAATCCCCTGCACCATTCTGCAGCTTTCCAGCTCCCTCACACACTGGCAAAAGAAACTTTCTCCTAGCTGCTTTCCTTTGAAGCAGAAACACGTTTACATCCTAGCCCCATTGAAGAACCATAGAAATGCCGGTTAGAAAAAGCATTACTTCTGCGTGTAGACCCAGCCATGAACGGCCTAGCCTGGAATCCCCTGCACCATTCTGCAGCTTTCCAGCTCCCTCACACACTGGCAAAAGAAACTTTCTCCTAGCTGCTTTCCTTTGAAGCAGAAACACGTTTACATCCTAGCCCCATTGAAGAACCATAGAAATGCCGGTTAGAAAAAGCATTACTTCTGTGTGTAGACCCAGCCAGGAATGGCCTAGCCTGGAATCCCCTGCACCATTCTGCAGCTTTCCAGCTCCCTCACACACTGGCAAAAGAAACTTTCTCCTAGCTGCTTTCCTTTGAAGCAGAAACACGTTTACATCCTCGCCCCACTGAAGAACCATAGAAATGCCAGTTAGAAAAAGCATTACTTCTGTGTGTAGACCCAGCCAGGAATGGCCTAGCCTGGAATCCCCTGCACCATTCTGCAGGTTTCCAGCTGCGTCACACACTGGCAAAAGAAACTTTCTCCTAGCTGCTTTCCTTTGAAGCAGAAACACGTTTACATCCTAGCCCCATTGAAGAACCATAGAAATGCCGGTTAGAAAAAGCATTACTTCTGCGTGTAGACCCAGCCAGGAATGGCCTAGCCTGGAATCCCCTACACCATTCTGCAGCTTTCCAGCTGCGTCACACACTGGCAAAAGAAACTTTCTCCTAGCTGCTTTCCTTTGAAGCAGAAACACGTTTACATCCTAGCCCCATTGAAGAACCATAGAAATGCCGGTTAGAAAAAGCATTACTTCTGCGTGTAGACCCAGCCATGAAAGGCCTAGCCTGGAATCCCCTGCACCATTCTGCAGCTTTCCAGCTCCCTCACACACTGGCAAAAGAAACTTTCTCCTAGCTGCTTTCCTTTGAAGCAGAAACACGTTTACATCCTAGCCCCATTGAAGAACCATAGAAATGCCGGTTAGAAAAAGCATTACTTCTGCGTGTAGACCCAGCAATGAAAGGCCTAGCCTGGAATCCCCTGCACCATTCTGCAGCTTTCCAGCTCCCTCACACACTGGCAAAAGAAACTTTCTCCTAGCTGCTTTCCTTTGAAGCAGAAACACGTTTACATCCTAGCCCCATTGAAGAACCATAGAAATGCCGGTTAGAAAAAGCATTACTTCTGTGTGTAGACCCAGCCAGGAATGGCCTAGCCTGGAATCCCCTGCACCATTCTGCAGCTTTCCAGCTCCCTCACACACTGGCAAAAGAAACTTTCTCCTAGCTGCTTTCCTTTGAAGCAGAAACACGTTTACATCCTCGCCCCACTGAAGAACCATAGAAATGCCGGTTAGAAAAAGCATTACTTCTGTGTGTAGACCCAGCCAGGAATGGCCTAGCCTGGAATCCCCTGCACCATTCTGCAGCTTTCCAGCTCCCTCACACACTGGCAAAAGAAACTTTCTCCTAGCTGCTTTCCTTTGAAGCAGAAACACGTTTACATCCTAGCCCCATTGAAGAACCATAGAAATGCCGGTTAGAAAAAGCATTACTTCTGCGTGTAGACCCAGCCATGAAAGGCCTAGCCTGGAATCCCCTGCACCATTCTGCAGCTTTCCAGCTCCCTCACACACTGGCAAAAGAAACTTTCTCCTAGCTGCTTTCCTTTGAAGCAGAAACACGTTTACATCCTAGCCCCATTGAAGAACCATAGAAATGCCGGTTAGAAAAAGCATTACTTCTGTGTGTAGACCCAGCCAGGAATGGCCTAGCCTGGAATCCCCTGCACCATTCTGCAGCTTTCCAGCTCCCTCACACACTGGCAAAAGAAACTTTCTCCTAGCTGCTTTCCTTTGAAGCAGAAACACGTTTACATCCTAGCCCCACTGAAGAACCATAGAAATGCCGGTTAGAAAAAGCATTACTTCTGTGTGTAGACCCAGCCAGGAATGGCCTAGCCTGGAATCCCCTGCACCATTCTGCAGCTTTCCAGCTCCCTCACACACTGGCAAAAGAAACTTTCTCCTAGCTGCTTTCCTTTGAAGCAGAAACACGTTTACATCCTAGCCCCATTGAAGAACCATAGAAATGCCGTTTAGAAAAAGCATTACTTCTGTGTGTAGACCCAGCCAGGAATGGCCTAGCCTGGAATCCCCTGCACCATTCTGCAGCTTTCCAGCTCCCTCACACACTGGCAAAAGAAACTTTCTCCTAGCTGCTTTCCTTTGAAGCAGAAACACGTTTACATCCTAGCCCCATTGAAGAACCATAGAAATGCCGGTTAGAAAAAGCATTACTTCTGCGTGTAGACCCAGCCATGAAAGGCCTAGCCTGGAATCCCCTGCACCATTCTGCAGCTTTCCAGCTCCCTCACACACTGGCAAAAGAAACTTTCTCCTAGCTGCTTTCCTTTGAAGCAGAAACACGTTTACATCCTAGCCCCATTGAAGAACCATAGAAATGCCGGTTAGAAAAAGCATTACTTCTGCGTGTAGACCCAGCCAGGAATGGCCTAGCCTGGAATCCCCTGCACCATTCTGCAGCTTTCCAGCTCCCTCACACACTGGCAAAAGAAACTTTCTCCTAGCTGCTTTCCTTTGAAGCAGAAACACGTTTACATCCTAGCCCCATTGAAGAACCATAGAAATGCCGTTTAGAAAAAGCATTACTTCTGTGTGTAGACCCAGCCAGGAATGGCCTAGCCTGGAATCCCCTGCACCATTCTGCAGCTTTCCAGCTCCCTCACAGACTGGTAAAAGAAACTTTCTCCTAGCTGCTTTCCTTTGAAGCAGAAACACGTTTACATCCTAGCCCCATTGAAGAACCATAGAAATGCCGGTTAGAAAAAGCATTACTTCTGCGTGTAGACCCAGCCAGGAATGGCCTAGCCTGGAATCCCCTGCACCATTCTGCAGCTTTCCAGCTCCCTCACACACTGGCAAAAGAAACTTTCTCCTAGCTGCTTTCCTTTGAAGAAGAAACACGTTTACATCCTAGCCCCATTGAAGAACCATAGACATGCCGGTTAGAAAAAGCATTACTTCTGCGTGTAGACCCAGCCAGGAAGGGCCTAGCCTGGAATCCCCTGCACCATTCTGCAGCTTTCCAGCTGCATCACACACTGGCAAAAGAAACTTTCTCCTAGCTGCTTTCCTTTGAAGCAGAAACACGTTTACATCCTAGCCCCATTGAAGAACCATAGAAATGCCGGTTAGAAAAAGCATTACTTCTGCGTGTAGACCCAGCCAGGAATGGCCTAGCCTGGAATCCCCTACACCATTCTGCAGCTTTCCAGCTCCCTCACACATTGGCAAAAGAAACTTTCTCCTAGCTGCTTTCCTTTGAAGCAGAAACACGTTTACATCCTAGCCCCATTGAAGAACCATAGAAATGCCGGTTAGAAAAAGCATTACTTCTGCGTGTAGACCCAGCCAGGAATGGCCTAGCCTGGAATCCCCTGCACCATTCTGCAGGTTTCCAGCTGCGTCACACACTGGCAAAAGAAACTTTCTCCTAGCTGCTTTCCTTTGAAGCAGAAACACGTTTACATCCTAGCCCCATTGAAGAACCATAGAAATGCCGGTTAGAAAAAGCATTACTTCTGCGTGTAGACCCAGCCAGGAATGGCCTAGCCTGGAATGCCCTGCACCATTCTGCAGGTTTCCAGCTGCGTCACACACTGGCAAAAGAAACTTTGTCCTAGCTGTTTTCCTTTGAAGCAGAAACACGTTTACATCCTAGCCCCATTGAAGAACCATAGAAATGCCGGTTAGAAAAAGCATTACTTCTGCGTGTAGACCCAGCCAGGAATGGCCTAGCCTGGAATCCCCTGCACCATTCTGCAGCTTTCCAGCTGCGTCACACACTGGCAAAAGAAACTTTCTCCTAGCTGCTTTCCTTTGAAGCAGAAACACGTTTACATCCTAGCCCCATTGAAGAACCATAGCAATGCCGGTTAGAAAAAGCATTACTTCTGCGTGTAGACCCAGCCATGAATGGCCTAGCCTGCAATCCCCTGCACCATTCTGCAGCTTTCCAGCTGCGTCACACACTGGCAAAAGAAACTTTCTCCTAGCTGCTTTCCTTTGAAGCAGAAACACGTTTACATCCTAGCCCCATTGAAGAACCATAGAAATGCCGGTTAGAAAAAGCATTACTTCTGTGTGTAGACCCAGCCAGGAATGGCCTAGCCTGGAATCCCCTGCACCATTCTGCAGGTTTCCAGCTGCGTCACACACTGGCAAAAGAAACTTTCTCCTAGCTGCTTTCCTTTGAAGCAGAAATACGTTTACATCCTAGCCCCATTGAAGAACCATAGAAATGCCGTTTAGAAAAAGCATTACTTCTGCGTGTAGACCCAGCCAGGAATGGCCTAGCCTGGAATCCCCTGCACCATTCTGCAGCTTTCCAGCTCCCTCACACACTGGCAAAAGAAACTTTCTCCTAGCTGCTTTCCTTTGAAGCAGAAACACGTTTACATCCTAGCCCCATTGAAGAACCATAGACATGCCGGTTAGAAAAAGCATTACTTCTGCTTGTAGACCCAGCCAGGAAGGGCTTAGCCTGGAATCCCCTGCACCATTCTGCAGCTTTCCACCTGCATCACACACTGGCAAAAGAAACTTTCTCCTAGCTGCTTTCCTTTGAAGCAGAAACACGTTTACATCCTAGCCCCATTGAAGAACCATAGAAATGCCGGTTAGAAAAAGCATTACTTCTGCGTGTAGACCCAGCCATGAAAGGCCTAGCCTGGAATCCCCTGCACCATTCTGCAGCTTTCCAGCTCCCTCACACACTGGCAAAAGAAACTTTCTCCTAGCTGCTTTCCTTTGAAGCAGAAACACGTTTACATCCTAGCCCCATTGAAGAACCATAGAAATGCCGGTTAGAAAAAGCATTACTTCTGCGTGTATACCCAGCCAGGAATGGCCTAGCCTGGAATCCCCTACACCATTCTGCAGCTTTCCAGCTCCCTAACACACTGGCAAAAGAAACTTTCTCCTAGCTGCTTTCCTTTGAAGCAGAAACACGTTTACATTCTAGCCCCTTTGAAGAACCATAGAAATGCCGGTTAGAAAAAGCATTACTTCTGTGTGTAGACCCAGCCAGGAATGGCCTAGCCTGGAATCCCCTGCACCATTCTGCAGGTTTCCAGCTGCGTCACACACTGGCAAAAGAAACTTTCTCCTAGCTGCTTTCCTTTGAAGCAGAAACACGTTTACATCCTAGCCCATTGAAGAACATAGAAATGCCGGTTAGAAAAAGCATTACTTCTGCGTGTAGACCCAGCCAGGAATGGCCTAGCCTGGAATCCCCTGCACCATTCTGCAGGTTTCCAGCTGCGTCACAACTGGCAAAAGAATCTTTCTCCTAGCTGCTTTCCTTTGAAGCAGAAACACGTTTACATCCTAGCCCCACTGAAGAACCATAGAAATGCCGGTTAGAAAAAGCATTACTTCTGCGTGTAGACCCAGCCAGGAATGGCCTAGCCTGGAATCCCTGCACCATTCTGCAGCTTTCCAGCTCCCTCACACACTGGCAAAAGAAACTTTCTCCTAGCTGCTTTCCTTTGAAGCAGAAACACGTTTACATCCTAGCCCCATTGAAGAACCATAGACATGCCGGTTAGAAAAAGCATTACTTCTGCTTGTAGACCCAGCCAGGAAGGGCTTAGCCTGGAATCCCCTGCACCATTCTGCAGCTTTCCACCTGCATCACACACTGGCAAAAGAAACTTTCTCCTAGCTGCTTTCCTTTGAAGCAGAAACTCGTTTACTTCCTAGCCCCATTGAAGAACCATAGAAATGCCGGTTAGAAAAAGCATTACTTCTGTGTGTAGACCCAGCCAGGAATGGCCTAGCCTGGAATCCCCTGCACCATTCTGCAGCTTTCCAGCTCCCTCACACACTGGCAAAAGAAACTTTCTCCTAGCTGCTTTCCTTTGAAGCAGAAACACGTTTACATCCTAGCCCCATTGAAGAACCATAGAAATGCCGGTTAGAAAAAGCATTACTTCTGCGTGTAGACCCAGCCAGGAATGGCCTAGCCTGGAATCCCCTGCACCATTCTGCAGCTTTCCAGCTCCCTCACACACTGGCAAAAGAAACTTTCTCCTAGCTGCTTTCCTTTGAAGCAGAAACACGTTTACATCCTAGCCCCATTGAAGAACCATAGAAATGCCGGTTAGAAAAAGCATTACTTCTGTGTGTAGACCCAGCCAGGAATGGCCTAGCCTGGAATCCCCTGCACCATTCTGCAGCTTTCCAGCTGCGTCACACACTGGCAAAAGAAACTTTCTCCTAGCTGCTTTCCTTTGAAGCAGAAACACGTTTACATCCTAGCCCCATTGAAGAACCATAGAAATGCCGGTTAGAAAAAGCATTACTTCTGCGTGTAGACCCAGCCAGGAATGGCCTAGCCTGGAATCCCCTGCACCATTCTGCAGCTTTCCAGCTGCCTCACACACTGGCAAAAGAAACTTTCTCCTAGCTGCTTTCCTTTGAAGCAGAAACACGTTTACATCCTAGCCCCATTGAAGAACCATAGAAATGCCGGTTAGAAAAAGCATTACTTCTGCGTGTAGACCCAGCCAGGAATGGCCTAGCCTGGAATCCCCTGCACCATTCTGCAGCTTTCCAGCTCCCTCACACACTGGCAAAAGAAACTTTCTCCTAGCTGCTTTCCTTTGAAGCAGAAACACGTTTACATCCTAGCCCCATTGAAGAACCATAGAAATGCCGGTTAGAAAAAGCATTACTTCTGCGTGTAGACCCAGCCAGGAATGGCCTAGCCTGGAATCCCCTGCACCATTCTGCAGCTTTCCAGCTGCCCTCACACACTGGCAAAAGAAACTTTCTCCTAGCTGCTTTCCTTTGAAGCAGAAACACGTTTACATCCTAGCCCCATTGAAGAACCATAGAAATGCCGGTTAGAAAAAGCATTACTTCTGCGTGTAGACCCAGCCAGGAATGGCCTAGCCTGGAATCCCCTGCACCATTCTGCAGCTTTCCAGCTGCCTCACACACTGGCAAAAGAAACTTTCTCCTAGCTGCTTTCCTTTGAAGCAGAAACACGTTTACATCCTAGCCCCATTGAAGAACCATAGAAATGCCGGTTAGAAAAAGCATTACTTCTGCGTGTAGACCCAGCCAGGAATGGCCTAGCCTGGAATCCCCTGCACCATTCTGCAGCTTTCCAGCTCCCTCACACACTGGCAAAAGAAACTTTCTCCTAGCTGCTTTCCTTTGAAGCAGAAACACGTTTACATCCTAGCCCCATTGAAGAACCATAGAAATGCCGGTTAGAAAAAGCATTACTTCTGCGTGTAGACCCAGCCAGGAATGGCCTAGCCTGGAATCCCCTGCACCATTCTGCAGCTTTCCAGCTG
This sequence comes from Pogoniulus pusillus, assembly GCF_015220805.1. Lineage (NCBI taxonomy): Eukaryota > Metazoa > Chordata > Aves > Piciformes > Lybiidae > Pogoniulus > Pogoniulus pusillus. The sequence goes on along the minus strand of NW_026974535.1, from coordinate 1,854,259 downwards.
CCTCACACACTGGCAAAAGAAACTTTCTCCTAGCTGCTTTCCTTTGAAGCAGAAACACGTTTACATCCTAGCCCCATTGAAGAACCATAGAAATGCCGGTTAGAAAAAGCATTACTTCTGCGTGTAGACCCAGCCAGGAATGGCCTAGCCTGGAATCCCCTGCACCATTCTGCAGCTTTCCAGCTCCCTCACACACTGGCAAAAGAAACTTTCTCCTAGCTGCTTTCCTTTGAAGCAGAAACACGTTTACATCCTAGCCCCATTGAAGAACCATAGAAATGCCGGTTAGAAAAAGCATTACTTCTGCGTGTAGACCCAGCCATGAATGGCCTAGCCTGGAATCCCCTGCACCATTCTGCAGCTTTCCAGCTGCCTCACACACTGGCAAAAGAAACTTTCTCCTAGCTGCTTTCCTTTGAAGCAGAAACACGTTTACATCCTAGCCCCATTGAAGAACCATAGAAATGCCGGTTAGAAAAAGCATTACTTCTGCGTGTAGACCCAGCCAGGAATGGCCTAGCCTGGAATCCCCTGCACCATTCTGCAGCTTTCCAGCTCCCTCACACACTGGCAAAAGAAACTTTCTCCTAGCTGCTTTCCTTTGAAGCAGAAACACGTTTACATCCTAGCCCCATTGAAGAACCATAGAAATGCCGGTTAGAAAAAGCATTACTTCTGCTGTGTAGACCCAGCCAGGAATGGCCTAGCCTGGAATCCCCTGCACCATTCTGCAGCTTTCCAGCTCCCTCACACACTGGCAAAAGAAACTTTCTCCTAGCTGCTTTCCTTTGAAGCAGAAACACGTTTACATCCTAGCCCCATTGAAGAACCATAGAAATGCCGGTTAGAAAAAGCATTACTTCTGCGTGTAGACCCAGCCAGGAATGGCCTAGCCTGGAATCCCCTGCACCATTCTGCAGCTTTCCAGCTCCCTCACACACTGGCAAAAGAAACTTTCTCCTAGCTGCTTTCCTTTGAAGCAGAAACACGTTTACATCCTAGCCCCATTGAAGAACCATAGAAATGCCGGTTAGAAAAAGCATTACTTCTGTGTGTAGACCCAGCCAGGAATGGCCTAGCCTGGAATCCCCTGCACCATTCTGCAGCTTTCCAGCTCCCTCACACACTGGCAAAAGAAACTTTCTCCTAGCTGCTTTCCTTTGAAGCAGAAACACGTTTACATCCTAGCCCCATTGAAGAACCATAGAAATGCCGGTTAGAAAAAGCATTACTTCTGCGTGTAGACCCAGCCAGGAATGGCCTAGCCTGGAATCCCCTGCACCATTCTGCAGCTTTCCAGCTCCCTCACACACTGGCAAAAGAAACTTTCTCCTAGCTGCTTTCCTTTGAAGCAGAAACACGTTTACATCCTAGCCCCATTGAAGAACCATAGAAATGCCGGTTAGAAAAAGCATTACTTCTGCGTGTAGACCCAGCCAGGAATGGCCTAGCCTGGAATCCCCTGCACCATTCTGCAGCTTTCCAGCTCCCTCACACACTGGCAAAAGAAACTTTCTCCTAGCTGCTTTCCTTTGAAGCAGAAACACGTTTACATCCTAGCCCCATTGAAGAACCATAGAAATGCCGGTTAGAAAAAGCATTACTTCTGCGTGTAGACCCAGCCAGGAATGGCCTAGCCTGGAATCCCCTGCACCATTCTGCAGCTTTCCAGCTCCCTCACACACTGGCAAAAGAAACTTTCTCCTAGCTGCTTTCCTTTGAAGCAGAAACACGTTTACATCCTAGCCCCATTGAAGAACCATAGAAATGCCGGTTAGAAAAAGCATTACTTCTGCGTGTAGACCCAGCCAGGAATGGCCTAGCCTGGAATCCCCTGCACCATTCTGCAGCTTTCCAGCTCCCTCACACACTGGCAAAAGAAACTTTCTCCTAGCTGCTTTCCTTTGAAGCAGAAACACGTTTACATCCTAGCCCCATTGAAGAACCATAGAAATGCCGGTTAGAAAAAGCATTACTTCTGTGTGTAGACCCAGCCAGGAATGGCCTAGCCTGGAATCCCCTGCACCATTCTGCAGCTTTCCAGCTCCCTCACACACTGGCAAAAGAAACTTTCTCCTAGCTGCTTTCCTTTGAAGCAGAAACACGTTTACATCCTAGCCCCATTGAAGAACCATAGAAATGCCGGTTAGAAAAAGCATTACTTCTGCTGTGTAGACCCAGCCAGGAATGGCCTAGCCTGGAATCCCCTGCACCATTCTGCAGCTTTCCAGCTCCGTCACACACTGGCAAAAGAAACTTTCTCCTAGCTGCTTTCCTTTGAAGCAGAAACACGTTTACATCCTAGCCCCATTGAAGAACCATAGAAATGCCGGTTAGAAAAAGCATTACTTCTGCGTGTAGACCCAGCCAGGAATGGCCTAGCCTGGAATCCCCTGCACCATTCTGCAGCTTTCCAGCTCCCTCACACACTGGCAAAAGAAACTTTCTCCTAGCTGCTTTCCTTTGAAGCAGAAACACGTTTACATCCTAGCCCCATTGAAGAACCATAGAAATGCCGGTTAGAAAAAGCATTACTTCTGCGTGTAGACCCAGCCAGGAATGGCCTAGCCTGGAATCCCCTGCACCATTCTGCAGCTTTCCAGCTCCCTCACACACTGGCAAAAGAAACTTTCTCCTAGCTGCTTTCCTTTGAAGCAGAAACACGTTTACATCCTAGCCCCATTGAAGAACCATAGAAATGCCGGTTAGAAAAAGCATTACTTCTGCGTGTAGACCCAGCCAGGAATGGCCTAGCCTGGAATCCCCTGCACCATTCTGCAGCTTTCCAGCTCCCCACACACTGGCAAAAGAAACTTTCTCCTAGCTGCTTTCCTTTGAAGCAGAAACACGTTTACATCCTAGCCCCATTGAAGAACCATAGAAATGCCGGTTAGAAAAAGCATTACTTCTGCGTGTAGACCCAGCCAGGAATGGCCTAGCCTGGAATCCCCTGCACCATTCTGCAGCTTTCCAGCTCCCTCACACACTGGCAAAAGAAACTTTCTCCTAGCTGCTTTCCTTTGAAGCAGAAACACGTTTACATCCTAGCCCCATTGAAGAACCATAGAAATGCCGGTTAGAAAAAGCATTACTTCTGCTTGTAGACCCAGCCAGGAATGGCCTAGCCTGGAATCCCCTGCACCATTCTGCAGCTTTCCAGCTCCCTCACACACTGGCAAAAGAAACTTTCTCCTAGCTGCTTTCCTTTGAAGCAGAAACACGTTTACATCCTAGCCCCATTGAAGAACCATAGAAATGCCGGTTAGAAAAAGCATTACTTCTGCGTGTAGACCCAGCCAGGAATGGCCTAGCCTGGAATCCCCTGCACCATTCTGCAGCTTTCCAGCTCCCTCACACACTGGCAAAAGAAACTTTCTCCTAGCTGCTTTCCTTTGAAGCAGAAACACGTTTACATCCTAGCCCCATTGAAGAACCATAGAAATGCCGGTTAGAAAAAGCATTACTTCTGCGTGTAGACCCAGCCAGGAATGGCCTAGCCTGGAATCCCCTGCACCAGTCTGCAGCTTTCCAGCTGCCGTCACACACTGGCAAAAGAAACTTTCTCCTAGCTGCTTTCCTTTGAAGCAGAAACACGTTTACATCCTAGCCCCATTGAAGAACCATAGAAATGCCGGTTAGAAAAAGCATTACTTCTGCGTGTAGACCCAGCCAGAATGGCCTAGCCTGGAATCCCCTGCACCATTCTGCAGCTTTCCAGCTCCCTCACACACTGGCAAAAGAAACTTTCTCCTAGCTGCTTTCCTTTGAAGCAGAAACACGTTTACATCCTAGCCCCATTGAAGAACCATAGAAATGCCGGTTAGAAAAAGCATTACTTCTGCGTGTAGACCCAGCCAGGAATGGCCTAGCCTGGAATCCCCTGCACCATTCTGCAGCTTTCCAGCTCCCTCACACACTGGCAAAAGAAACTTTCTCCTAGCTGCTTTCCTTTGAAGCAGAAACACGTTTACATCCTAGCCCCATTGAAGAACCATAGAAATGCCGGTTAGAAAAAGCATTACTTCTGCGTGTAGACCCAGCCAGGAATGGCCTAGCCTGGAATCCCCTGCACCATTCTGCAGCTTTCCAGCTCCCTCACACACTGGCAAAAGAAACTTTCTCCTAGCTGCTTTCCTTTGAAGCAGAAACACGTTTACATCCTAGCCCCATTGAAGAACCATAGAAATGCCGGTTAGAAAAAGCATTACTTCTGCGTGTAGACCCAGCCAGGAATGGCCTAGCCTGGAATCCCCTGCACCATTCTGCAGCTTTCCAGCTCCCTCACACACTGGCAAAAGAAACTTTCTCCTAGCTGCTTTCCTTTGAAGCAGAAACACGTTTACATCCTAGCCCCATTGAAGAACCATAGAAATGCCGGTTAGAAAAAGCATTACTTCTGCGTGTAGACCCAGCCAGGAATGGCCTAGCCTGGAATCCCCTGCACCATTCTGCAGCTTTCCAGCTCCCTCACACACTGGCAAAAGAAACTTTCTCCTAGCTGCTTTCCTTTGAAGCAGAAACACGTTTACATCCTAGCCCCATTGAAGAACCATAGAAATGCCGGTTAGAAAAAGCATTACTTCTGCTGTGTAGACCCAGCCAGGAATGGCCTAGCCTGGAATCCCCTGCACCATTCTGCAGCTTTCCAGCTCCCTCACACACTGGCAAAAGAAACTTTCTCCTAGCTGCTTTCCTTTGAAGCAGAAACACGTTTACATCCTAGCCCCATTGAAGAACCATAGAAATGCCGGTTAGAAAAAGCATTACTTCTGTGTGTAGACCCAGCCAGGAATGGCCTAGCCTGGAATCCCCTGCACCATTCTGCAGCTTTCCAGCTCCCTCACACACTGGCAAAAGAAACTTTCTCCTAGCTGCTTTCCTTTGAAGCAGAAACACGTTTACATCCTAGCCCCATTGAAGAACCATAGAAATGCCGGTTAGAAAAAGCATTACTTCTGCTGTGTAGACCCAGCCAGGAATGGCCTAGCCTGGAATCCCCTGCACCATTCTGCAGCTTTCCAGCTGCGTCACACACTGGCAAAAGAAACTTTCTCCTAGCTGCTTTCCTTTGAAGCAGAAACACGTTTACATCCTAGCCCCATTGAAGAACCATAGAAATGCCGGTTAGAAAAAGCATTACTTCTGCGTGTAGACCCAGCCAGGAATGGCCTAGCCTGGAATCCCCTGCACCATTCTGCAGCTTTCCAGCTCCTCACACACTGGCAAAAGAAACTTTCTCCTAGCTGCTTTCCTTTGAAGCAGAAACACGTTTACATCCTAGCCCCATTGAAGAACCATAGAAATGCCGGTTAGAAAAAGCATTACTTCTGCGTGTAGACCCAGCCAGGAATGGCCTAGCCTGGAATCCCCTGCACCATTCTGCAGCTTTCCAGCTGCGTCACACACTGGCAAAAGAAACTTTCTCCTAGCTGCTTTCCTTTGAAGCAGAAACACGTTTACATCCTAGCCCCATTGAAGAACCATAGAAATGCCGGTTAGAAAAAGCATTACTTCTGCGTGTAGACCCAGCCAGGAATGGCCTAGCCTGGAATCCCCTGCACCATTCTGCAGCTTTCCAGCTCCCTCACACACTGGCAAAAGAAACTTTCTCCTAGCTGCTTTCCTTTGAAGCAGAAACACGTTTACATCCTAGCCCCATTGAAGAACCATAGAAATGCCGGTTAGAAAAAGCATTACTTCTGCGTGTAGACCCAGCCAGGAATGGCCTAGCCTGGAATCCCCTGCACTATTCTGTAGCTTTCCAGCTCCCTCACACACTGGCAAAAGAAACTTTCTCCTAGCTGCTTTCCTTTGAAGCAGAAACACGTTTACATCCTAGCCCCATTGAAGAACCATAGAAATGCCGGTTAGAAAAAGCATTACTTCTGCGTGTAGACCCAGCCAGGAATGGCCTAGCCTGGAATCCCCTGCACCATTCTGCAGCTTTCCAGCTCCCTCACACACTGGCAAAAGAAACTTTCTCCTAGCTGCTTTCCTTTGAAGCAGAAACACGTTTACATCCTAGCCCCATTGAAGAACCATAGAAATGCCGGTTAGAAAAAGCATTACTTCTGCGTGTAGACCCAGCCAGGAATGGCCTAGCCTGGAATCCCCTGCACCATTCTGCAGCTTTCCAGCTCCCTCACACACTGGCAAAAGAAACTTTCTCCTAGCTGCTTTCCTTTGAAGCAGAAACACGTTTACATCCTAGCCCCATTGAAGAACCATAGAAATGCCGGTTAGAAAAAGCATTACTTCTGCGTGTAGACCCAGCCAGGAATGGCCTAGCCTGGAATCCCCTGCACCATTCTGCAGCTTTCCAGCTCCCTCACACACTGGCAAAAGAAACTTTCTCCTAGCTGCTTTCCTTTGAAGCAGAAACACGTTTACATCCTAGCCCCATTGAAGAACCATAGAAATGCCGGTTAGAAAAAGCATTACTTCTGTGTGTAGACCCAGCCAGGAATGGCCTAGCCTGGAATCCCCTGCACCATTCTGCAGCTTTCCAGCTCCCTCACACACTGGCAAAAGAAACTTTCTCCTAGCTGCTTTCCTTTGAAGCAGAAACACGTTTACATCCTAGCCCCATTGAAGAACCATAGAAATGCCGGTTAGAAAAAGCATTACTTCTGCTGTGTAGACCCAGCCAGGAATGGCCTAGCCTGGAATCCCCTGCACCATTCTGCAGCTTTCCAGCTCCCTCACACACTGGCAAAAGAAACTTTCTCCTAGCTGCTTTCCTTTGAAGCAGAAACACGTTTACATCCTAGCCCCATTGAAGAACCATAGAAATGCCGGTTAGAAAAAGCATTACTTCTGCGTGTAGACCCAGCCAGGAATGGCCTAGCCTGGAATCCCCTGCACCATTCTGCAGCTTTCCAGCTCCCTCACACACTGGCAAAAGAAACTTTCTCCTAGCTGCTTTCCTTTGAAGCAGAAACACGTTTACATCCTAGCCCCATTGAAGAACCATAGAAATGCCGGTTAGAAAAAGCATTACTTCTGCGTGTAGACCCAGCCAGGAATGGCCTAGCCTGGAATCCCCTGCACCATTCTGCAGCTTTCCAGCTCCCTCACACACTGGCAAAAGAAACTTTCTCCTAGCTGCTTTCCTTTGAAGCAGAAACACGTTTACATCCTAGCCCCATTGAAGAACCATAGAAATGCCGGTTAGAAAAAGCATTACTTCTGCGTGTAGACCCAGCCAGGAATGGCCTAGCCTGGAATCCCCTGCACCATTCTGCAGCTTTCCAGCTCCCTCACACACTGGCAAAAGAAACTTTCTCCTAGCTGCTTTCCTTTGAAGCAGAAACACGTTTACATCCTAGCCCCATTGAAGAACCATAGAAATGCCGGTTAGAAAAAGCATTACTTCTGCGTGTAGACCCAGCCAGGAATGGCCTAGCCTGGAATCCCCTGCACCATTCTGCAGCTTTCCAGCTCCCTCACACACTGGCAAAAGAAACTTTCTCCTAGCTGCTTTCCTTTGAAGCAGAAACACGTTTACATCCTAGCCCCATTGAAGAACCATAGAAATGCCGGTTAGAAAAAGCATTACTTCTGCGTGTAGACCCAGCCAGGAATGGCCTAGCCTGGAATCCCCTGCACCATTCTGCAGCTTTCCAGCTGCCGTCACACACTGGCAAAAGAAACTTTCTCCTAGCTGCTTTCCTTTGAAGCAGAAACACGTTTACATCCTAGCCCCATTGAAGAACCATAGAAATGCCGGTTAGAAAAAGCATTACTTCTGCGTGTAGACCCAGCCAGGAATGGCCTAGCCTGGAATCCCCTGCACCATTCTGCAGCTTTCCAGCTCCGTCACACACTGGCAAAAGAAACTTTCTCCTAGCTGCTTTCCTTTGAAGCAGAAACACGTTTACATCCTAGCCCCATTGAAGAACCATAGAAATGCCGGTTAGAAAAAGCATTACTTCTGCGTGTAGACCCAGCCAGGAATGGCCTAGCCTGGAATCCCCTGCACCATTCTGCAGCTTTCCAGCTCCCTCACACACTGGCAAAAGAAACTTTCTCCTAGCTGCTTTCCTTTGAAGCAGAAACACGTTTACATCCTAGCCCCATTGAAGAACCATAGAAATGCCGGTTAGAAAAAGCATTACTTCTGCGTGTAGACCCAGCCAGGAATGGCCTAGCCTGGAATCCCCTGCACCATTCTGCAGCTTTCCAGCTCCCTCACACACTGGCAAAAGAAACTTTCTCCTAGCTGCTTTCCTTTGAAGCAGAAACACGTTTACATCCTAGCCCCATTGAAGAACCATAGAAATGCCGGTTAGAAAAAGCATTACTTCTGCGTGTAGACCCAGCCAGGAATGGCCTAGCCTGGAATCCCCTGCACCATTCTGCAGCTTTCCAGCTGCGTCACACACTGGCAAAAGAAACTTTCTCCTAGCTGCTTTCCTTTGAAGCAGAAACACGTTTACATCCTAGCCCCATTGAAGAACCATAGAAATGCCGGTTAGAAAAAGCATTACTTCTGCGTGTAGACCCAGCCATGAATGGCCTAGCCTGGAATCCCCTGCACCATTCTGCAGCTTTCCAGCTCCCTCACACACTGGCAAAAGAAACTTTCTCCTAGCTGCTTTCCTTTGAAGCAGAAACACGTTTACATCCTAGCCCCATTGAAGAACCATAGAAATGCCGGTTAGAAAAAGCATTACTTCTGCGTGTAGACCCAGCCAGGAATGGCCTAGCCTGGAATCCCCTGCACCATTCTGCAGCTTTCCAGCTCCTCACACACTGGCAAAAGAAACTTTCTCCTAGCTGCTTTCCTTTGAAGCAGAAACACGTTTACATCCTAGCCCCATTGAAGAACCATAGAAATGCCGGTTAGAAAAAGCATTACTTCTGCGTGTAGACCCAGCCAGGAATGGCCTAGCCTGGAATCCCCTGCACCATTCTGCAGCTTTCCAGCTCCCTCACACACTGGCAAAAGAAACTTTCTCCTAGCTGCTTTCCTTTGAAGCAGAAACACGTTTACATCCTAGCCCCATTGAAGAACCATAGAAATGCCGGTTAGAAAAAGCATTACTTCTGCGTGTAGACCCAGCCAGGAATGGCCTAGCCTGGAATCCCCTGCACCATTCTGCAGCTTTCCAGCTCCGTCACACACTGGCAAAAGAAACTTTCTCCTAGCTGCTTTCCTTTGAAGCAGAAACACGTTTACATCCTAGCCCCATTGAAGAACCATAGAAATGCCGGTTAGAAAAAGCATTACTTCTGCGTGTAGACCCAGCCAGGAATGGCCTAGCCTGGAATCCCCTGCACCATTCTGCAGCTTTCCAGCTGCCGTCACACACTGGCAAAAGAAACTTTCTCCTAGCTGCTTTCCTTTGAAGCAGAAACACGTTTACATCCTAGCCCCATTGAAGAACCATAGAAATGCCGGTTAGAAAAAGCATTACTTCTGCGTGTAGACCCAGCCATGAATGGCCTAGCCTGGAATCCCCTGCACCATTCTGCAGCTTTCCAGCTCCCTCACACACTGGCAAAAGAAACTTTCTCCTAGCTGCTTTCCTTTGAAGCAGAAACACGTTTACATCCTAGCCCCATTGAAGAACCATAGAAATGCCGGTTAGAAAAAGCATTACTTCTGCGTGTAGACCCAGCCAGGAATGGCCTAGCCTGGAATCCCCTGCACCATTCTGCAGCTTTCCAGCTCCCTCACACACTGGCAAAAGAAACTTTCTCCTAGCTGCTTTCCTTTGAAGCAGAAACACGTTTACATCCTAGGCCCATTGAAGAACCATAGAAATGCCGGTTAGAAAAAGCATTACTTCTGCGTGTAGACCCAGCCAGGAATGGCCTAGCCTGGAATCCCCTGCACCATTCTGCAGCTTTCCAGCTCCCTCACACACTGGCAAAAGAAACTTTCTCCTAGCTGCTTTCCTTTGAAGCAGAAACACGTTTACATCCTAGCCCCATTGAAGAACCATAGAAATGCCGGTTAGAAAAAGCATTACTTCTGCGTGTAGACCCAGCCAGGAATGGCCTAGCCTGGAATCCCCTGCACCATTCTGCAGCTTTCCAGCTCCCTCACACACTGGCAAAAGAAACTTTCTCCTAGCTGCTTTCCTTTGAAGCAGAAACACGTTTACATCCTAGCCCCATTGAAGAACCATAGAAATGCCGGTTAGAAAAAGCATTACTTCTGCGTGTAGACCCAGCCAGGAATGGCCTAGCCTGGAATCCCCTGCACCATTCTGCAGCTTTCCAGCTCCCTCACACACTGGCAAAAGAAACTTTCTCCTAGCTGCTTTCCTTTGAAGCAGAAACACGTTTACATCCTAGCCCCATTGAAGAACCATAGAAATGCCGGTTAGAAAAAGCATTACTTCTGCGTGTAGACCCAGCCAGGAATGGCCTAGCCTGGAATCCCCTGCACCATTCTGCAGCTTTCCAGCTGCGTCACACACTGGCAAAAGAAACTTTCTCCTAGCTGCTTTCCTTTGAAGCAGAAACACGTTTACATCCTAGCCCCATTGAAGAACCATAGAAATGCCGGTTAGAAAAAGCATTACTTCTGCGTGTAGACCCAGCCAGGAATGGCCTAGCCTGGAATCCCCTGCACCATTCTGCAGCTTTCCAGCTCCCTCACACACTGGCAAAAGAAACTTTCTCCTAGCTGCTTTCCTTTGAAGCAGAAACACGTTTACATCCTAGCCCCATTGAAGAACCATAGAAATGCCGGTTAGAAAAAGCATTACTTCTGCGTGTAGACCCAGCCAGGAATGGCCTAGCCTGGAATCCCCTGCACCATTCTGCAGCTTTCCAGCTGCCCTCACACACTGGCAAAAGAAACTTTCTCCTAGCTGCTTTCCTTTGAAGCAGAAACACGTTTACATCCTAGCCCCATTGAAGAACCATAGAAATGCCGGTTAGAAAAAGCATTACTTCTGCGTGTAGACCCAGCCAGGAATGGCCTAGCCTGGAATCCCCTGCACCATTCTGCAGCTTTCCAGCTCCCTCACACACTGGCAAAAGAAACTTTCTCCTAGCTGCTTTCCTTTGAAGCAGAAACACGTTTACATCCTAGCCCCATTGAAGAACCATAGAAATGCCGGTTAGAAAAAGCATTACTTCTGCGTGTAGACCCAGCCATGAAAGGCCTAGCCTGGAATCCCCTGCACCATTCTGCAGCTTTCCAGCTCCCTCACACACTGGCAAAAGAAACTTTCTCCTAGCTGCTTTCCTTTGAAGCAGAAACACGTTTACATCCTAGCCCCATTGAAGAACCATAGAAATGCCGGTTAGAAAAAGCATTACTTCTGCTGTGTAGACCCAGCCAGGAATGGCCTAGCCTGGAATCCCCTGCACCATTCTGCAGCTTTCCAGCTCCCTCACACACTGGCAAAAGAAACTTTCTCCTAGCTGCTTTCCTTTGAAGCAGAAACACGTTTACATCCTAGCCCCATTGAAGAACCATAGAAATGCCGGTTAGAAAAAGCATTACTTCTGCTGTGTAGACCCAGCCAGGAATGGCCTAGCCTGGAATCCCCTGCACCATTCTGCAGCTTTCCAGCTGCCGTCACACACTGGCAAAAGAAACTTTCTCCTAGCTGCTTTCCTTTGAAGCAGAAACACGTTTACATCCTAGCCCCATTGAAGAACCATAGAAATGCCGGTTAGAAAAAGCATTACTTCTGCGTGTAGACCCAGCCAGGAATGGCCTAGCCTGGAATCCCCTGCACCATTCTGCAGCTTTCCAGCTGCGTCACACACTGGCAAAAGAAACTTTCTCCTAGCTGCTTTCCTTTGAAGCAGAAACACGTTTACATCCTAGCCCCATTGAAGAACCATAGAAATGCCGGTTAGAAAAAGCATTACTTCTGCGTGTAGACCCAGCCATGAAAGGCCTAGCCTGGAATCCCCTGCACCATTCTGCAGCTTTCCAGCTCCCTCACACACTGGCAAAAGAAACTTTCTCCTAGCTGCTTTCCTTTGAAGCAGAAACACGTTTACATCCTAGCCCCATTGAAGAACCATAGAAATGCCGGTTAGAAAAAGCATTACTTCTGTGTGTAGACCCAGCCAGGAATGGCCTAGCCTGGAATCCCCTGCACCATTCTGCAGCTTTCCAGCTCCCTCACACACTGGCAAAAGAAACTTTCTCCTAGCTGCTTTCCTTTGAAGCAGAAACACGTTTACATCCTAGCCCCATTGAAGAACCATAGAAATGCCGGTTAGAAAAAGCATTACTTCTGCTGTGTAGACCCAGCCAGGAATGGCCTAGCCTGGAATCCCCTGCACCATTCTGCAGCTTTCCAGCTCCTCACACACTGGCAAAAGAAACTTTCTCCTAGCTGCTTTCCTTTGAAGCAGAAACACGTTTACATCCTAGCCCCATTGAAGAACCATAGAAATGCCGGTTAGAAAAAGCATTACTTCTGCTGTGTAGACCCAGCCAGGAATGGCCTAGCCTGGAATCCCCTGCACCATTCTGCAGCTTTCCAGCTCCCTCACACACTGGCAAAAGAAACTTTCTCCTAGCTGCTTTCCTTTGAAGCAGAAACACGTTTACATCCTAGCCCCATTGAAGAACCATAGAAATGCCGGTTAGAAAAAGCATTACTTCTGCGTGTAGACCCAGCCAGGAATGGCCTAGCCTGGAATCCCCTGCACCATTCTGCAGCTTTCCAGCTCCCGTCACACACTGGCAAAAGAAACTTTCTCCTAGCTGCTTTCCTTTGAAGCAGAAACACGTTTACATCCTAGCCCCATTGAAGAACCATAGAAATGCCGGTTAGAAAAAGCATTACTTCTGCGTGTAGACCCAGCCAGGAATGGCCTAGCCTGGAATCCCTGCACCATTCTGCAGCTTTCCAGCTCCCTCACACACTGGCAAAAGAAACTTTCTCCTAGCTGCTTTCCTTTGAAGCAGAAACACGTTTACATCCTAGCCCCATTGAAGAACCATAGAAATGCCGGTTAGAAAAAGCATTACTTCTGCTGTGTAGACCCAGCCAGGAATGGCCTAGCCTGGAATCCCCTGCACCATTCTGCAGCTTTCCAGCTCCCTCACACACTGGCAAAAGAAACTTTCTCCTAGCTGCTTTCCTTTGAAGCAGAAACACGTTTACATCCTAGCCCCATTGAAGAACCATAGAAATGCCGTTAGAAAAAGCATTACTTCTGCGTGTAGACCCAGCCAGGAATGGCCTAGCCTGGAATCCCCTGCACCATTCTGCAGCTTTCCAGCTGCGTCACACACTGGCAAAAGAAACTTTCTCCTAGCTGCTTTCCTTTGAAGCAGAAACACGTTTACATCCTAGCCCCATTGAAGAACCATAGAAATGCCGGTTAGAAAAAGCATTACTTCTGCGTGTAGACCCAGCCAGGAATGGCCTAGCCTGGAATCCCCTGCACCATTCTGCAGCTTTCCAGCTGCGTCACACACTGGCAAAAGAAACTTTCTCCTAGCTGCTTTCCTTTGAAGCAGAAACACGTTTACATCCTAGCCCCATTGAAGAACCATAGAAATGCCGGTTAGAAAAAGCATTACTTCTGCGTGTAGACCCAGCCAGGAATGGCCTAGCCTGGAATCCCCTGCACCATTCTGCAGCTTTCCAGCTCCTCACACACTGGCAAAAGAAACTTTCTCCTAGCTGCTTTCCTTTGAAGCAGAAACACGTTTACATCCTAGCCCCATTGAAGAACCATAGAAATGCCGGTTAGAAAAAGCATTACTTCTGCTGTGTAGACCCAGCCAGGAATGGCCTAGCCTGGAATCCCCTGCACCATTCTGCAGCTTTCCAGCTCCCTCACACACTGGCAAAAGAAACTTTCTCCTAGCTGCTTTCCTTTGAAGCAGAAACACGTTTACATCCTAGCCCCATTGAAGAACCATAGAAATGCCGGTTAGAAAAAGCATTACTTCTGCGTGTAGACCCAGCCAGGAATGGCCTAGCCTGGAATCCCCTGCACCATTCTGCAGCTTTCCAGCTCCCTCACACACTGGCAA